>NC_037538.1:383307-404308 GCF_001531365.2 Cynara cardunculus var. scolymus
AAAATAAAAATGTATTTTTTAAACATGTTTTAATAGATATACAATTATGTATGCTAATTTGATAAAAGTTTAAAATGAAACATTTAAAAGTAAATGACGTAAAATATATAATTAATTAATTATAGAGATATAAAGTGTAAATTTAAAATTAAGATTTAAAAAAAAAACAGGTTGTGAGAGGGTGAATGTATGTGAGGAGATGAGTGTATGTGAGGAGAGGAGAGGGTGAAAAAAATGAAAAAATGAGTATAAATGATATTTTGATCATTTAGAATTTTAAAACTTTAAAACTTTTATTAAATTTGCTTAATAAGATAGTATAGATAACACAGCTTCATATAATTTCATGTTAAAGTTAAGGGGCCGTTCTCGTCACTCGCTCATGTTTTCTAACACTGTCGTTAGACCAACACTAATTAAAAAAAGGAGACACGTCTTCATTTCTCTCGTTTGGATCCCCTCCTCTCTTTACCTTGACGACCTCGCCGGTGATCTGTTATTGATTCCGGCACCCCATTTATTTCCCGATATCGAACTTTTCGTTACATGGTTAGTGTTTTCCTCGTTTGATCTCATATGCTTATTATATTCTGTGTACTGTCTCCTTCAATCACTTCAAGTTATATTTTGGGTTTTTATCAACTACAATTTTCATAGCACGTACTAATGATTAGATATTGGCTTCATAAGTCTGTGATACTGATTTTCTTATAATTAGGTCACAGTTACTTAAGAATTTGTATTATATTTTCTCAGATCCATTTCCTTAGCTCTCCACTATTATTTTGCTGGCGAGGCGTGCATAGTAAGTGAGTTAGGATTTACTGATTGATATGTTATTCGCTGGACTGATGACCTCCCAATGTTCTTTAGACGGGAGTATGTTAACTTCTCGACATTTCAATTAAATTGGATTATCCATATTCTCAAGTACTTCCCAAAGGAAGATATAATCTCAATCCAACTTTTACATTGTCATAGCCGGGTATGTAATTATACTACCTTATGTACCAAACTATTATACCAACATGTTTGTATATGGGCAGCACCAGTGATCAAGTCCATATCATGATTTGTTGGTAATTTATCTGTAAGATTTCAAGGAAGAACTATAATATGATCTTAATGCTCATTGTTCCACTAGAACTCATAGTTGTGTATTGATCTTCGCCATCTTTGACAGTAACTTTTTCTGCGTATCCACCTTTATTTATTTTATGAGAGGACTAATGCATCCTTGTATCACATATTTTAATTAGATTATAAAATGTTTTCTGTAATAGGAGTCATGAACCTTAACGCTGTCATCAACCCCTAAGGCAGGCTCGTTGTGAGATCATGGAATCACCTGGTTAGCCCCTTGAAACTTTTTGCGGTTCCATTGTGAACCTTTTATAACTTTATCACTGTTTCTGTCACCACTCTTGATTTGCATGCTTATCTCTTGCTGATTATTTTTTACAACAAAGTCATGTGATATATACTTTTGGATTCTCATTCTTGGCTCCTTCCATGCTCTTTTATTTGACATTTATTGCAGCTGGTGGATTGAGGGCTACATCTGTTGTTGTTCTTACACTTGATTCCAGTGAGGTATATATAGTTGTTAGCTTGTCTTCTAGGAATGACACTCAGGTCATTTTTGTTGATCCGACAACCGGATCTCTTAGACATGACTGGAAGCTGGGTTATGATGTTTTCAACTCCCAAGATGAGGCATTAAACTACGTCACAAATGGTTCAAGGTCAAATTGTAAGAGTATAACTTATGCCAGGGCCATATTAGGTTATGCAGTGCTCGGTAGCTTTGCCTTGCTGCTTGTTGCAACAAAGTTGACTGCTAGCATTCCGAATTTGCCTGGTGACGGGTGTGTGTACACAGTTAGTGAGAGCCAATGGATCAAAGTCTTACTTCAAAATCCTCAACCCCAGGGGAAAGGAGAAGTAAAGAATATCCAAGAACTGGCTGAACTTGATATAGATGGAAAACACTACTTCTGTGAAACAAGGGATATAACTCGGCCCTTTCCAAGTCACACTACTGTTAGAAACCCTGATGAGGAATTTGTTTGGAATGGATGGTTCTCGAATCCCTTCAGAAGAATTGGTCTGGAGCATCATTGTGTCATCTTACTGCAGGTATTCGCTTTTGCTTTATGCCGTCATATTAAATTCTTGCCATTGCCATCCTCATCAGTTGGATATCTTGCAAGATGTCAAATGCCCCTGTCAGCGAGACAACACCATCTCTTTTATAAAATGCACCCATTCTGTAGTCAGATTATGTGCGCATTTGCCGAATGTTTAGTAATAAGTATATCTTCTTATGCAGAATAATAGTAAATTCCAGCCATGCCATTGCCATGCACACTTATATTTTTCTTCTAGTACTTAAAAGATGATCTTTTGCTACAGCATACACTCTTATGTTTTGTTAGCTTAAGAAGTCAATACTTTTATGCATTACTTAGATGACTATTTGTATGTGTTGTATACCTTGTCATTAATTGAAATATATTTTCAGATTTTATTTACATGACCCACCTGTTTTATAACATGGTAAATCCAAATAGCATCCGAGATCCAACAGTATTACATGCTCAACCAATCCATACCAATTTACAGGGTTTCGCAGAATCTCGAAATTTTGGAAGCTTAGGTCAGCAAGAAGGAATTGTTGCTCTCATAGCTCGTCGAAGCAGGCTTCATCCTGGCACTCGATACTTAGCAAGGGGCATAAATTCGTGTTATAGCACAGGTAGCTTGGCATCTTCCAAGACAAGACAATTGATGTTCTTTTTGTGAATACACTTATCTTGCAAAATTCAGTGGGTTCATCATGCTTATTGAAATAGCTGTATTCTAATGAAGTAATGAGTGCTTCTTGTCTTGCCTTTTTTGTTCTTGTAAGTGTATCAAGCTGTCTTCTAGTGCCATATGTAAGATGACTCATTCAGTTTTTTCTAATAAAAATTGTAGGTCAATTTTCTAAAAAAGTTGTACTTTAACACTATAAAGTAGTGGTCATAGGCTCATAGCTCAATAGGTAATTCTAAACTTATCTATAGTTGAAGTAAGTTTCAAGAGTCGAATCTTATATCTCATAACACTTCGTCGAATGGGATAGATAGTACGTTTATTCCATGTTTAGTTCCTTACAATAATTTGAAGACCTGCAACACCTTGAAATCAAGAAAAGGAATTTTTTAATGAAAGCATACGAATGTATGATAAAATTCATGCTGATAGTCATGGCATACTCATTGATAAGGTCTCTTATTCTATATTTGCGTTTCAGTACTAACATATCATACATATGGCAACTATGCAGCAAAAAGCATTGCTCACTCAGGATCTTCTAATACGTAGGTGGTTCTAATTGATACCAAAATGCTAATGTAAGAATTGATGCAGATCGCTGAGCTTGAACCCTAAGCAAGCTATCTGGGACGTAAAACCAACTCTACAGAAAAGGCAAATGAGAACATTTGAAAAAAACAAACATCTGGCAGCTTCTTGGCTTGGCTTTCAGAAACTGTCAACGCATTTTTCTGTAGATTGGTAACTATGAGTCTTCTCACAGCAAGCCTTTGAATAGTAGTTTTGTTGGAGATAGAGGCTTCATTAACCTCAAGAATTTGACAAGAACACTTATTTTGAAGCTATCATCAACATGATTAGCATCCATCTAAGCATACTGTTAGTAGTTAGTAGACAGTGGTAGAGTTTTTTTTTTGATTAACCTGGATATCCAACCCGCTATGCGAGCCGACTAATCCCAGGGCGACCACCTGCTTTGCAGATAGCCCGGAGTCACCGCATTTGAACCTCCGCGGCCACAAGGGGATTTTTATTCCTCCTTGGATTTGAACCTGGGACCTCCAGGTACTTTTGATCTTTGGAGCCAAGCTCAAACCAATCAGGCACCATCCTTGTGGTTACAGTGGTAGAGTTGAAGTTGCCTTCCATGGAGGATTCTGTTCTCCTTTAGATTTTTAACAACAATTTTCTGGACTACGTCATCACACAGCGTATAACTCTACATTGTACTGCATTTTCCAATTGGTTCTATTTCCCTCTTCTTCCTTACCATGGCAAGCCTGTGTGAAGCATATCCAATGAGAAGAAAGTGAAACAATTAAAACAGAGTTGAATATTTTCATATTAATGAAAAGAGAGAACTTGTATGGGTTATCTAGTTGAAAATATCTAGAAGTGGTAAAATTTGTTAGAACAATTAACTTTTATCATGGTTATTTAGGAGGTTTAGATAACAAGCTGTTGATGCTTTATAATTCTTTTGATCTCGATTTTTATGCTTTTGATTGGCATCTTTATTGGGCAGGCAATGAAGTTGAGTGTGAGCAACTTGTATGGGTTCCAAAGAGGGCTGGGCAGAGCGTGCCTTTCAACACCTATATATGGAGACGAGGCACTATTCCCATCTGGTGGGGTGCAGAACTAAAGATCACTGCTGCGGAAGCAGAAATATATGTTTCAGATCATGATCCATATAAAGGAAGTGCACGGTATTATCAGAGATTAACTAATAGATACGATAAAAGAAATTTAGATATAGTTGGTACAAACCAAAAGAGAATCCCTTTGGTTCCAATTGTGTGCATTAACTTGCTACGGAATGGAGAAGGAAAATCAGAATCCATTCTAGTTCAGCATTTTGAGGAATCTATGAACCACGTCCGATCAACTGGAGAACTTCCTAATACTAGAGTTCATTTAATAAATTATGATTGGCATGCAAGTATCAAATTAAAGGGTGAACAGCGGACCATAGAAGGACTGTGGTACCTTCTAAAAGCACCGACAATATCCATAGGGATTTCTGAAGGAGATTATCTTCCCTCTCGTCAGAGAATGAAGGATTGCCAAGGTGAAGTAATTTACAATGATGACCTTGTTGGTGCCTTCTGCATACGGTTACATCAAAATGGAGTCATACGTTTTAACTGCGCGGATTCTTTGGATCGAACAAATGCTGCTAGTTATTTTGGTGCCCTTCAAGTTTTCACAGAGCAGTGCAGACGGCTTGGAATATCTCTTGATAGTGACTTGGCTATTGGCTATCAGTCAGCTAATAACTATGGTGGATATACTGCTCCCTTACCACCAGGATGGGAAAAACGATCTGATGCTGTAACTGGAAAATCATATTATATTGATCACAATACTAGGACCACGACCTGGAATCATCCATGTCCAGATAAACCTTGGAAGCGTTTTGACATGACATTTGAGGAGTTCAAAAGGTCTACAATTTTGTCACCCGTATGTCAATTGGCTGACCTTTTTCTGATCGCTGGTGATATTCATGCAACACTGTACACCGGATCTAAAGCAATGCATAGTCAAATTCTTAGCATATTTAGCGAGGAAGCAGGGAAGTTCAAACAGTTCTCTGTGGCACAGAATATGAAAATAACTTTGCAGAGAAGATATAAAAATGCAGTTGTGGATAGCTCCCGTCAGAAGCAGTTAGAGATGTTCCTTGGACTACGGCTTTTCAAGCATCTTCCATCACTACCGGTCCAACCTTTACATGTACGTAACTGTGGGAGATGAATCGTTTTTTTTAGTTTTTGTTTTGCAGAACAGACTACTGATGGAAGCCATGACGACCCATAAATGGTTCATAACTAATATCTGCATATATATTTGAGAAGTTCGAAGATGCTGGACATATATATATATATATATATATATATATATATATATATTACAACTCTTTAGGGGGAAATATTAACAATTAACCGAAAGACTAATAAAGATAACGGTTCAGTGTATAAGTGACTAGCTTATTTCCCAATCTGATGCCTGCTTAGTTTAAAATAACATGATTTTGAGCAACTCATTCATGCCTTATACTGTCAATGTTCCCATTGTTTATTATATTCTGAGACTGAACTCCATTTTGTTCTTCCATTTAATTTCTTTTTCTTCATTTTCTTCATTTTCTTCATATGCTGCTCATGTATCACTTTGTATCTAGCACTAAGTTTGATGTACAAGTATCATTTGCTCTTAAACTGATTTTTCTTGGAGCCAATGATGTCTGTTGACGGTCTTTGTTGTCATATATAAATATATGCATGTATGCGTGTATGAATTTATGTATTATCTTATTGTGTAACAGGCCTTTGGCTGTTGGGGCATTTTGAAATTGTGTATAAGTAGATATTTGAATGTAATCTATCTTTTCTATACCTAAAACAGTTGCTAGCACTGCAGATGGATTTATGCTTACAGAGACCTGCACCTGGCAATGCTATGCCTAGTGACTGCTTTAACTAATTCACTATTTATTGTTCTTTCTTATCCGACTGTAGGGTGCGGAGTACCAGTTTAGTACCTTAGTCGGTGCTAAAGACTTCATGTTATTTTACATAATGCAATTTGTGATCATCATCGAGACACATTTTTTGGTGTTCGGTTAGAATTTTATGAGAGCTTACTGGCACTCTAGGTTCTTGTTTTTGAGTATAAATGTCCAGTTTTTGTAACGTGTTGGTGATTTTGCATAAGTCAGTATTTTAGAGTCTAGGACCGTCAATGTAGCACAATGGACTAGGATGCCTGAAAATTTGTTCCATCCAGAGTAGATGGTAAATTTTGGATAATATTTGGACCTGTTTGGTGTAGATTCAGTATACAACCTTACATCATCCACCACCTGGATTTGACATTGAACATTGGCAAACTAATCTGTGTTTCCCAGCTGGATAAAACAGTACTGTTGGTATGTTGGCTGATACACAGAGGTAGATGGAGATCATGGAATACTACTACATACATATGTATATGTTATGAAAATTCTGATTTCTGGAATACTACATTGAATAATGCTCGTGGAAGCTTTGTCTTGCACACAAGCTGCTTGTAGGTTCATCTAATGGGCCCTACTTTTGGCGTCTAGTAGGCTTCCACATAGGGGTGTAAACGATTCAAGCCTTTTAACAAGCTACTTGATCCTGAGCTCGAGCTTAATAATTCTCGAGCTCGATTCGATCTCGAACACAAAACAGAACTCGTTTAACTTAACGAACCGAGCTTAATAACACCAATGTTCTACCCGGCTCATTTGAAAACTCGATTAAATTTTTCGAGTCGAGATTCAAGCCATTCGAGCATTCGAGCCAAACATGCTCATATGTTTATTAATCATACTATAAAAATATAAAATTATCGAGCTCGAGTCAATAAACTAGTTGATCGATCTCGAGTTTGAGCCCATAATCGAGCATTGAGCTTGAGCTCAATAATTCAAAAAATATTCGAGCTCGAGCCCTACCTTGAAAAAGTTATTCGAGCTTGAGCCTGGTATTATTTTTTTGAGCCGAGCTCGAATAACCTACTACTCGGCTTTTCTCTTTTACACCCTACTTGCACAGACAATATTCTGTGAGATTCACAAATTTAAGTTGACCTCTATTTATGTATTGTACATTCTTTTGATCATATTGATTAGCTTTCTCGTATTCTAGTGAAGTTGTCATTTGCTTTTACCTTGTAGGAAAGGAATTGACCTCACAATCCATGCTTATTAACATGCACACATTTACTTATTTGAGTTGATTAGCTTAATCTCAGAAGTGGAAACACACCTTTTATATTCAGTGATCTTACATTTTTTTCTGTTGCCTTCACTTATTTTCTGAATGCTGACTCTCACTATGTTAAGGTTTTGAAGGTGGTTGTTTACAACCACAATATCAAGTTATTCGTGTTATAAGTGCACATTTTGCTAATGTTTTGGGTGCAACCATAATTAAAGTTACAAATAGTACAAAACTGTTATAAAATAGAGAACAACTCTTATGCCAAAGACATGGTTTTTGATGCATCTCGTGTTTTAGAAAAACTATTGTTTTAAATTACATATAATTACAAGTTCGGTGGCTTCAGTGTAGCACAAGAAATTACAATGAGTCTTCTTCATGTTGTTTTGTGCTGAAATACAGCATCACTTCATATCTCTTATTATTTTCTGTCTCCTGGTAGGTGCCTAGTCGACCATTTGGTTGCCTTCTTAAGCCAGTTGCCAGCATTTTGCCGAGTTCTGATGATGGAGGCAGTCTTCTTAGCTTTAAGCAAAAAGACCTCATCTGGGTAACCATAATATGTTTCTGTTTTCTAAGGCTTAATATGTAACATGCGCATAATCGCGAATTACAAAAATGGAAATGTTACTATCCAATAAAATATGAAATTTTCTGTTGTACAGGTTTGCCCACAGGCCGCAGATGTAATGGAACTGTTTATACACCTTGGCGAGCCTTGTCATGTTTGTCAGCTTCTTCTCACAATTTCACATGGTGCAGATAGTTCAACATTTCCATCAAGAGTTGATGTGAGAACTGGACGCGATCTAGATGGGCTTAAACTTGTCGTGGAGGTGTGACTCATCTCTTCTGGCACTTGGCGTGTTGAATTAGTGGCCACACTCTTCATGCTTCTTTAGTTGGTGCTAGGATAAAACCTATATGAAGACACACATATATTGTTTGGATTTTTTTTATTTAGGCTTCTAAACTGAAAGAAATTTGCAGTGTTCACACAGCAATTATTTTTGGTCATCCTCTTATCGAATGTTAGCTTTAACTAACATGTCCATCCCCCACAAGTGTTTAGTTTCTTTGCTCTATGAACTACGGCTACCCTTAATTCTTGTGGTTACATCTCTCAATTTTATGGTCTATCTAATCACCAAGGATGCCTTAGACATCTGGCAAGTTTTGTAGAACATTAAAGTTATGTGGTGATGTTTTTAACAGTTTTTCAATGAACCCATTGTTGTAAAGATCTAAAAATCAAGTCACGGCTCCAAACTAACACTTCAAAATCTTGGATCCACCATAATGCCTCTTCTCTTCAAATGGACTGTAAGATGGCCCAGGAAAAAAGCAACTTTCAAGTAGAAGTTCATACACTTCTCAGTAAATGTTTCATAATTGGTGGTCATGATATGTGTCACGTAATGCCATGCTACCTACCAAGTCTAGATTGCAGTGCTCGTTTCAATTTCTTTACTTTGTTTCAGTTCCTTTTCTACTCTATGTATTTGATATAATTTATATGTTTAAATAATTTTCAAAAATGAATGTTAATATTAGGGGGTAGTCAAAAGGGTTATCTCTTTATGTTTGGGTGGGAGGCTAGAAATTTTAATCATGCAATGTGATTTGATCGAGCTTATAGAACATAATGAAGATATGGGTTTGATTGTGCGCAATTCAAGGGGCATCATGTACATATTATTTGGGTAGCTGAAACGGCTGGATGTTTGATCACAGGAGGATGGATGATATTAGAACTTAGAAGTAATTTAGCTAAAATAATAGGTGGTATCAGTATTGAAGAAACTGAAATATTTCTGTTGACGTGGTTGATTTGTATCCAAGGATACCCTTTGGACTCACTGCTGAGCAGTGACTTTCAGCAACAGAAGTGTAAGGGGAAATAGGGATAAGAGGAATTAAATCAGGCTCAGCAGGAGTGGAGGAACGCAATCGCCGCATCTGAGCCCTTTTAGTTTATGTCCTCTCTCTTTGCCTCCCTCTTGTCTGCATATCTCCGTAGGTGACATTTTGAGCATAAACCCAACTAGTTATAAGATTTGAGTTGCATTATTTTGTATTATGCTTGATAAAAGATCACTATGTATTTTTCTCAATTGGGAGAAGAGGCCGGGTTTTTTTTTTTTTGGGGGGGAGGGGTACTGAAGGCAATATACTGGTTTTAGCTTAGTTATATTAGCTTAATCAAGGTTTGTCTTTGTTTACAGGGAGCATCTATTCCTCAATGTGCTAATGGGACAAGCATTGCGATACCCATACCAGGACCTACTAGTTCTGAGGATATGGCCGTGACAGGAGCTGGTGCACGCCTACATGTCCAAGATACAATCAGCCTTCCATTTCTGTATGATTTTGAAGAACTGGAAGGCGAATTGGACTTTCTTACTCGTGTGGTTGTACTCACATTCTATCCTGCTGTGTCAGCCAGAACCCCAATCACACTCGGTGAGGTAAACTGAGACTAAAATACATCTTTTTACTGCTAATGTTGGTTTATTAGCTCCATTAAGATTGTGCATATCTTATCTTCTTTCTAAATCCAAAGCTTTACTTGCTCTGCCACCTGCATCATACTGGCAGCAATGTAGGTGTGACATGATGTTAATGTCCATATGGTCATTCAATTTTGATGTCCATATGGTCATTCAATTTGGTTGCAAAAAAGAGCATTAGAATTCTAAACATGATAGACTTTCTTGGAATTGATCTGCTATGCTATGAACTCTAACTGAAGGAGGGTCAAGTGAATTGCTTTCCAAATGGCCTGCCATTCATACACAGTGAGAACTTTTTTCAACTATAAACCTCTTTTTGTTGAACACATGACCCAGATGTTCTTTTCCAGTGGTAGTAGAAAATCTCACTTCATAAACCTTCATTGAAAATAAACCAAGTAAAAAAATAATTCTGGGACCAATATTGGATTGAGTAATGATATGTTTATATAAATTTTAGGAGACCAGATTTCCAAGAAACAAACTGGTGCATATAGTTGCCACCCTTGTGCTCTTCATATTTTTTGATAAACAAGTTTGATTTAATTTCTGATTGATGCAATCAGTTCTTAATTAACATCATTGCTTTGTGTGTGCGTTAGTCTTTCTATATGTGAGAAGGTTAGAAGTTCATTTTTACAGGGGTGGTTGATGTAATTTCTACTTGATTGGCCTTTACTGGATTATGTAACAGGTTGAGATACTTGGAATTTCTCTTCCATGGAGAGACCTTTTTGCTTCCGATGGCCCTGGCATGAGGTTATGGGAACATATCAATAAAGTTAAAAAAGATACCAACCCTTTGCCATCTGATGTGAACAGCAATCCCTTTGCTGTATCCCTTACCAATGATGTATTACCACCTGCAAAATCTGAAAAATCCACCAGCACCTGGGTAGACCTCTTATCAGGCGATGACATTATATCAGGATCCATTTCACAACCAGTGCCAGAAGCTGCTTTACATGATCCATTTCTCAACCCATTTCATGATCATGATGAAGCAAATGACTCTCCTAAGGTTTCTGTGCAAGATAAAGTGCCAACTGAATGTGGTCCTCAGCAGTATATAAGTTGTTATAAGATGTTGACTGCCTCACATGTGGTATGCTATTTCCTTAATATGCTTTTGCTCTTGCATAACTATTTTTGTTCCCACATAGGCTAGAGTAGATTGGTTCAGGTCATGCTTAGGTGTGGAAATACATTAGTAGGGGCCACTGGGGACTATGGAAAAAACATTAGGTTTGCCCAAGAATGTCTGGATGGGACGGGTCCCTGCATGGCCTCATGCTCTTTGTAAACCTTTTGAATTTTGCTCAAAATTTTGTATCCTTAATCCATGATTGGTAACCTGATGCTGCATATATAGATATTTCTCCCTATTGCTTACGTTAATCACATCCCAATCAAGTTCACATAATTGTTATGAACTACCATCTTGCACATGATCTGCCTCTGCAGATCCAACACATTTTTCATCATCCGATGCATTGCATCTGTGTGCAGCGCTGCACCTATCTGCATGATAAAAGTTTCCCAACTAAACATGGATCTGCATATAAAACTGCCACATTCGCACCAATTTCTTCAAAGCTAACCCCAGTCTTTCCAATCTCTATCATCTGAAACTTACTGCTATTTCATCAACAGAGGCCATGGAAAACAACAAAAAATACATGAACTTGGATAAAACAAGAGTGGTAGGACAACTCTGCACGATCAAGATCTGAGAGAAAAAAACTTACCACTTAAAGGGGTGGGAGTACAGACTTTTATAGGGAAAAAAATGATACCATATATGGATGTGAACTTGAAAGGATGTGGTTTATGATTGAAAACATGCAATAATTAGTCTTGTGCTTAAATATGACAAACAAAACCTTTTTGTTAGTTCTATTTTTGATACACTCTTTGGCAATTTGGTTTTTGTTAGCCTCCAAATGTGAAACCTGAAGAATTCCATGTGAACCCCTTACACATTGACAATGTAGATCAAACATTTTCCCACAGTTGTTAAAGTGAGAGCATGACCAATGCTGTTCTATTGGGAAATCTGATTGTTACATTAGCTGCAAATCCTATATTATAGTCTCGCTTGTGGACTTCTGTATCACTGCAGTTTCTTTTCGTAGAAAAAATAGATGTAAGTTCTTTGAATAAACGGTTCCTTTTGGGGTTTTATATGTGCAATCTAATCAAGGTCAATGGACTTTTGCAGGCTAACAAACTAGGCTTTGCGGAAGCCATGAAACTAGAAATTGAACGTCTTCGCCTAAATCTATCTGCTGCTGAACGAGATAGAGCTTTACTGTCTATTGGCATTGATCCAGCTACCATAAATCCCAATGCATTGCTTGAAGAATCTTACATTGGTTCATTATGCAGGGCTGCAAATGCCCTTGCACTTCTTGGTCATATTTCCTTAGAAGATAAAACTTCTGGTGCCATTGGTCTTGGTTCTATTGATGATAATATCAACATTGATTTCTGGAATATTAATAAAATAGGCGAGGGTTGTTGTGGGGGCTCATGTCAGGTTCGCGCCGAACCTTTAACATCAACGTCTTCGTCGCTATCCATGTTTTCATGCTCTGAGTGTCGACGCAAGGTCTGCAGAGTTTGTTGCGCCGGTAGAGGAGCTCTTCTTCTTGGAAGTTATTCTTCAAGGGAGCTCCCAAGTTATAATGGTGGATCAAGCTATACCGACTCTTTAAATCGTTCTGTGACAACCGATGGGATTATTTGTAAGTTGTGCTGTCATGATACTGTTCTTGATGCACTGATCCTGGATTATGTTAGGGTTTTGGTCAGCCAGCGAAGAAGTACTAGATCTGACCTTGCTGCTTACAAAGCTTTGGATCAAGCAGTAGGAAGGGATTATCTTCCTGGAAGAACGATGAAATCTGCCAGACATGGAACTAAGGTCGTCCGACATTTACTCAAAGGAGAAGAATCATTAGCCGAATTCCCGTTTGGCAGCATTTTGCACTCGGTATTATCTTTCCTTCGATTCTTGTATGCTGTTGAAGTGTTCAGATGTTTTTTCTTGTTGCAGTAGTAGAATAGTAGTCCCACAAACAACTGGATGCTAATTTTGATTTCCTGCTGGCCAGACCAATCTTGTAACTTAAACTGGCAACAATCATTAGTAATCACCTGCTTAGAACTGGATCACTTAGTAGTCTTATGAAATACAGTTATGCTTTATTAGTATGGGCTTCTGATAGGTCAGTTTCTTAAACTCAAACTAATTATTAAGATTCAATTTTTTTTTCTGTTGTCATCTGGGAGCATGAGATGTAATCACATGTAAAGCCTTAATGTTTTGTTAGCTCAAAGCATATAATAGATATGCTGCCACTACTGTATCTAATTGTTATCTTTAAAGGGGAGTATAGATGCAACTGAAGTTTTGTTTGTTCCTCTATGTGGATTAGGTATTGACCGCAATATCTGTGCTTCATCATTGTAAGCTTTCAATTACATTATGATTCAATTTTTTGCATTGCTGTTGCTTGCTTCAATCCGGGTCACTTTATTTCCTTATTCAATATTTGTTGGCAATTAATAACCAGAGGGGGCCTATATTTTAGTCTTTTCTCATGGTTGATATGGTTAGTGAAGAAGTATTAGAACTGAAGAGCTATATGAAAATAAGTCCTTGTCGGCAACAAAAGTTCTTTGTGGTCAATAACTAAACCTTATATGAATTCACTTTTCAGATTGTATATGCACTTCATGGAGATAACATGCTACTACTGAAAAGAACCTGCCTTATAAATTTATGTGTTGACCTACATTGTTTTAAAGCCTTTTGCATTGTGACTTCTCTTAGATTGAATCAGCGCCAGGTTCAGCACCGCTCTTGTCATTGCTTGCACCTTTGGATACTGTATCGCAAGAGTCGTACTGGAAAGCTCCTCCTAATACCTCTTCTGCTGAGTTTGTTATTGTTCTTGGCAATCTCTCCAACGTCTCGGGCGTTGTTCTTGTTCTTAGTCCCTGTGGCTATTCTATGTCTGATTCCCCTACTGTAAGTAAATTTATGCCAGGCTTTTATGTGAAGTATCAGCTAAGGTTCAGTTTTTCCTGAGCAATACCTGTATGATAATACCTTAATTTGTTCAAGAGAAGCTTAATGTGCAATGAGATCAATGGACTTGAGTCCTAGGGAACTTCATTTTATCTTCATTGCACTTTCTTGTTTAATTTTGGCAGCAAATGGTTTCCTTCATACTCTCTCCACCCCATAATGATTAAATTTGTCAAAGAAATGCAATGTTTCTTTTCATGGATAGTTTTTTAATGTTAAGTTACTTATTTGTTCCCAGATAATCATTACAATGTACTGGAGATTCATATTTTAAAGATTGACATGGACTTGAATTTAGAGGATTAAGACTAGGGTATTTTGGCTTTTGAGCAATAGCCAACTGTTTTTATTCTTTTGTGTGTACCATCAAAGGTGGCAATTTTTGTGGAAATGGAGCAGTGGACTTTTGGATGTACAATGGCTTGCCTATGATAATGTTTGTAAGGTTTTCACAGTATGCTTGGCTGTTTGCATAACCCCCATCTGTTTTCCTGTGGAAACCACATTGATTTCCTCCTATCCAAATGCTTGGTTTGAAGGAATGTTTTTGAGGGATTTGGGGTTTGTGGAAGAATTTGGAGGATTTGGAATTGAAGGATTTGAAAGCTATGGTGTGTTTGGTTTGTAGGATTTAAAATCAAATTGAATTCCATTCTTTATAAATGATTTATAATACTAATTATAAAAATTATAAGAATAATTAAATTATTTTATTTATTAAAAAACAAGTTTTTTGACATATTTGAAAACATTATTACAAATAAATCCTACGAAATCCCATGAAATACCAACTCCCTAATAGGATTTCTAAATCTCATGTTTGTAGGATTTCATTAGAATCCTGGAATTTAAAATCCAAGGATTCCTTGAAAACAAACATAGGATTGGAATGGAATTTTATTCCAAATCCCTTCAAATCCTAGCCAGTCCTGCAAACCAAATGGGGCCTTACATTTGTAGTCTATCATTTGAGTTTGTAATGTAATATGTTGCTTACTGGTGAATGTTAGATATTTTCGTCCTTTGACTTCACAAATATAAGAAATGAGAAATATCTATTGATGAAAGAAACAGACTTTAGATTTGTAAAGCCAGAGTGACTTCCTATATAATTACTTGCAAGAAGTTTCGGTATGTAGTATACCAGCATTGATGAAAGAAACAGACTTTCGATTTGTAAAGACTTTCAGAAATTTGTGCAAAAATTTCTTTGTAAGACAACACAACGAAGTTCCTAAAATTGTTCCTGCAGAACTGCAAACAACATGCTTTATTGCTTTTACTCCAAATAACTTGTCTTGGAATAGAAATCAACGTTATGTTTGTTTGTCTGTCAGGCTTGTATAAGCTTAATGCTCTCCTGTAACATGATACTTGCATTCTCATTTCATGCATGGATCTGTTTTTTTCTCATTTTGGTCTATTATGCAGGTGCAAATATGGGCAAGCAATAAATTACAGAAGGAAGAAAGAACAATTATGGGAAATTGGGACGTTCGATCACTCATTACATCTTCCCCTGAGCTTTATGGGCCTGAAAAACCTGGTGATGATGTCCTAATTCCGAGGCACATCAACTTTTCTTTTCGAAATTCTGTCTGTTGTCGCATGATCTGGATTAAACTAAGTATCCAGAAAGCTGGCTCAAGCTCTGTAAATTTGGAGAAGGATTTCGATCTTCTATCCTTGGATGAAAACCCTTTCTCCGACTTAAATAGGCGTTCATCTTTAGGAGGACCACTAGAAAGTGATCCATGTCTGCATGCAAAAAGAATTATTGTAGTTGGAAATCCAGTGAAAATAGACGCGGGACTTTCAATATCACAAAGTTCTGACCAGATTAGCGTAAGAAACTGGTTGGAGAAAGCTCCACCACTGAACAGATTCAAGGTACAACTGTCAACTTTGATCTTTTATTGTGATACATTTAATCATCCTTCCAGTTCTGAAATCTCAATATATTTCTGTATTGCAGGTCCCGGTTGAGGCTGAGAGGTTGATTGACAATGACCTGGTGTTGGAACAATATTTGTCTCCAGCTACACCAACGCTGGAAGGATTCCGCCTTGATGGATTCAGTGCAATAAAACCTCGAGTTACCCATTCACCTTCATCTGATGTAAACATATGGGACTCATCATCAGTTGTTTGGGAAGATAGATTCATATCTGCAGCTGTACTATACCTTCAAGTATCTGTTTTACAGGTACTTTCTAGGATCAGAAATATCTAACCATCTTACATATTGAAAATAAGGTTTGGTTAAGCTTAAAGTTATGTCTGTATCTTAATATCTGTTGGATGTGATCTTACACAAAAAGGTAAATTTTCAAGGGAAAAGTTAATTGATTAGAGGGCAGGTTCTAACCTCTAGGAGAAAAACATGGGAAGTGGTCATATAGGTTCCAAATATACTGTGTATTCTTGCTTTAAATGTTACTGCAATGATGCAGCCGGTGCAAATTGGACACCATATGTCAGAAATTCCACTCATTTACCAAAGGGCCTTTGGTTTAGCGGTATCTGAGCCTCCTGCCTCCTAGGAGGTTAGGGGTTCAACACTCACCAATGATGAGGAAGGTGTGTGAGTTAATTTGTTGCATTTGCCGTATATTTGCCGTATATTTGCCAAAGATTTGTCCCGTACAGTAAGGGAAATGTGAGGAGAGATGGCATGAAGCTCTTTGAAGAGGTATTTTATGGTAACATTGGGTAGAATACTAGATAGATAGTGGCTGTACCACTCGCCTTTGGTTCTTGCTTCACCCATTCTAAAGATAATGTAACTTGTCATCCTTTGAAGTTCATTTAGCACATAATTGCAGTTTACTTATTGGAATAAGTGATTTTTAGTTCTTGCGGATATTATTAGGTCGGATTGTTTACAGTCACTGTATAGTTAACTGCATGGATGGAGGTTATGTTAATATTGACCATGGGTTTTGAGCTTTTACAGGACAATCGCAACATGGTGGTGGTTGCAGAATACCGGTTACCGGAGGTGAAGGCTGGGACCCCGATGTACTTTGATTTTCCAAGACCTGTGACCACCCGCCGAGTCTCTTTTAGACTAGTTGGAGATATTGCGGCATTTGCAGATGATCCGGCAGATCAGGATGATTCAGATATTAGAGGTCGGCCACTGGCAACAGGGCTGTCTTTATCAAACCGAATTAAGCTATATTATTATGCGGACCCGTATGAGCTTGGAAAATGGGCCAGCCTTTCTGCTGTTTAAATCATAAGTATGTATTGAGATGAGAAGTGAGGAGGTTGTAGATTGAAAAATCGCAATTCATTGTTGTAATGATGTGTAGAATGAGGATTTTGTTTTTTGTTTCTTGTTTCTACCTTCTACCCCTTGTGGGTTGTATCCTTGTGGTGTTTGCGTCATATACTATTACTAATACATATACATGGTAACTGGTCCTTTTTTTCTTGAATTCTCAAAGTTAATTGTACATGCAATTTGTTTTTTCCGTTCTCACTTCCCATGTTGAAATTAACCTTAAATGGTGATGAGAAACAAGTTCAAAATATGCAAGCACATGAAATTAACCTTAAATGTTTTTTTTTTTTTTTTTCCTTTTTGTCAATATAATCTTATAGGTACACTTGACAAGAATAAAGATTCTTGTTCAAAAAAGCGCGTCAAGAAAAAGAAAGAAAAAAGCCAAAAAGAAGAATTGAGAGGATAAGAAAGACAAGGGTTGTTTTCTTTATATTTGCTTGCATCGCTACGCAACGGAGACCGGCGGTCCAAATATCCTATTCTTCAAGGTTAGGGTTTTCTCTGCTTACATACTGTTTGTTTAGCAAGATTCCGAAACACACATTAGAATTTCATTTGACTCGTCGGTTATCAAATCCTCCGTTAGTTACTCTTCCGATTAAATCGATTTGTGATCCAAAAACTGTAGCATGATCATTTGTCTCTGCTTGTAAGTTTTGATCCTTATTAGGTTTAAGTAATTCTATGCGGCGATTTTCAGTAGTTCGTTAGTACTATCCAAAGTGCTCCAAACGACCCCTGCTGTGCTTTGGCACCATTAATTATCCATGGATTCCTGATCAACTAGGTATACCGATCCTTTTTGCACTTTGGCTGTCAATTATTTTCTCCATTGAAAAAGAATTTCTTTCTGTGAACCAAACTAGATCGTTACCATTCTTCTGATTGTAAGATGCAGCAGTTCCCTTTGTGGCTGCCAAGCTCTGTCACACTTTAACAGACTAGGCTGCATCCAGTTACTTTCATTTGCTTAAATCCAACAGGAAATCTCGTACATCTGAATCCATTCTAATTTATGTTAGTCTTCGCTTTGCTTGGTACAACCATCACTCTTCTTATCATCAACCTTAACTCCTCAGGTTTTATTTTCAATTTGAATCACATGTCAGCACAAGGTTTTTATGTGTGAATACACTTTTTTGAGAGTGTATGCAGTTCTATTGTTTTTTGTTTGACATCCTTAAACTGATGAATGTGAGTATCTGTTGTGTACAGTCAATTATATGTACACTTGACTCAAGATGTCTTCAGCCCAAGATCCATTTTACATTGTAAAGGAGGAGATTCAGGAATCCGTAAGATTTTTCATTCTCATGTATTTGGTTAACCTTAGTTGTATGATGGAATATTTTATTTTACACTATCTTTGTTCCTGCAACCTTTTGGTTTTAATCTTTAAACAAGCCGCCATCATGAAATTAGTGATTTCTACTTTAAACTGCCAAGGGATGTGCCACACAAAATACGTAAGATGGTATAGAGAAAGAAAAGTAGCTCGAATCCGTTTATATGTTGGGCTATGAACTTAGGTTCTTGGGCTGCACCTTAGCATTTGCACCTTGTTAATTTTGGGATGTTATGATTTCTTTGATCAGCATAGAACTCAAGTAGAGGCCATGTGATCCACAACCTTTCTTGTAACCTGGATCCAATCTTTTTTGCAACTGTAAGCAGACTCTTTCAAGTAGAATAAGTTTCAGGATGCAGCTATACCTTATCTTTATCATTTTGGTCTTATCCTCTGGCCTACCATGTCCATGAGTCCATTTGTATCTCCACTTTCGTTATGACCAGCTTACCCCCACTGCAGGCTCTAAACCAAACCGAAGGAGCCCAGTATATCCCACTCGAAGGCGGGGTCTGGAGAGGAGGATGTATGTACTGGAGCTAGGGGTGTAAATGATGCGAGTCGAGCTCGAGTATCACTATACTCGACTCGAACTTGAAAACCAATTCCAAGCTCGAACTCGACTCGAAAACTCGCGAGTAGTAAAAATCAAAGCTTGAATCGAACTCAAAACTATTTCTCAAGCTCGAACTCGAACTCGAATCAAGCTTGAACTCGGCTTGAATCAAACTCGAACTCGAACTCGAGCTCGAGCTCGAAACTAGCTCGAGCTCGAAACTAGCTCGAACTGCAACTCAAATCAAGTTTGAACTCGAACTCGAATCAAGCTCACCCATTTTAATTTATGAAATTTTAGGGTCTTTCTCTTATAAATTTTAAAACTTAAAGGTGTTCTCTTATTTTTATAAAAAAAATAGTTCAACTTCAAACTTCATCATCAAAAAGACAAAGTAAAAAATTTAATTCACCTCCCTCTCTTTTTATAACATCTTTTCCCCTTTCTTTTACCATCTCTCTTTCAATGTGGGACAATTTCATTAACCCTTTTTATAGTTTTTCTTTGTCTTTTTTTAATAGTGATTTTAATAAAAAATAATTAATTAATTTTTATAATTAAAAATGTATAATTTTGTTTAAATATCTGAAAATGTAAGACATTTTTATTATTTATATTTTACAAATTTTATCATAAAAACTGATTATATTTTAAAATTAATTGTATATAAAATAATCGAGTATCTCACGATCTTTTCTAGTCGAGTATTGGGTAGCTTGACTCGGCTCGTTAATATGTTGAGTCGAGCTCGAGCCGAGCCTATTCGAGTTGAGTGTTGACCGATCTTTGACCAAGTCGATCTCGAGTAGCTCGCGAGTTGTACACGGACCTGAACTCTACTTGAAAGAGTGAAGCGGCTGTTTCCATGAAGACCCTCGGCTACCACTGCAGGCTCTAGTCATCCCCCATTTCTCCATGATCTTGGACAAGGGTACAACCACACAATGTCTACCTTAAATAAGTAATCGTACTTGGCTACCAGAGTTTCTCATCAATTTCGAGATCAAGCCAAAACTAGATGAAATTTTCTGTAACATGGTCTTTCAAAAGCTTCTCACTGACAGCTTAGGAAGTCTTGACATCCCAGCAACACACTGACAACCTACACAGTTGTTGCATCTCAGTAAATGAATGGTATGTATGGTACCTTTAAAAAGTTATCCCTTCGTATATAGGTTTTTAGTCCCTACGAAGTTTGTCCGAGAACGCCTTTGAATATTAGTTTAGCGGCGACTTTCATTCCTTTTATATTCGGTTATGTTGTGATTAGAACCAAGTTTTAACATTATGCTTTTGTCTTGCTATACATCATTTGAGGGACTACAGTTGGTACTCATCCCTCTTGATCCTGCCATTCACTACTACACATAATATCCCTATTTTGCTTATATTTCTTTTCATGCTTTGATGCTTGTAAATCATCTGATAATATTTCATGGTCAGATCGACAAATTGCAGTTTACTTTTCACCAATGGGAAAACATCCCTGCCAACGGCGAAGATCACGTGCATCTTACAAAGGAGCTCCTTGGAAGCTGTGATAGCATTGAATGGCAGGTATGTTTACTTTCGAAAATAAGACTAGGGTGGTTGTGCAAAAATAAGTTGAATACATACTCACA
>NC_037538.1:404333-449020 GCF_001531365.2 Cynara cardunculus var. scolymus
TTCATTCCTTTACTATCTATGGTTATTGATTGCACTTACCTGTTTCCATGTTTGATCTCTAGCCAATATTAAACATTTATGGACCTTCCTCAATGGAGTTTTTAGTGGTTCCAATATGATGATCATCATTGTTATTGGCCTATCATAAATGCATTTAGTTTTGTTTCCTGAATGCTGTTTTCCTGATAGGAAGGTAGATGAGTTAGAGAAGACAATTTCGGTTGCAGCAAGAGATCCTGCATGGTTTGGCATCAATGAAGTTGAGCTTGGAAAAAGAAGGAGATGGACCAGCATTGCCCGGACTCAGGTTCTTTATGTACCTCATAAAAAGTTTTTTTGTCAAACCTACTTTGCTTTGCTTTTTACCATCTTTGGTTGAATGTACATTTTCATGTTCCTTCTCTTAAACACCTATATAATTCTGTTGAATTTTATTATTGGATCAGGTGGGAAATGTGAAGAAAGCAGTGGGTGGAAAAGACTTAAATGGCAAAAGCATTTCAAATAAGATCGGGGAACGCCGAGAACTGATGAGGGTACCACATTCTAAACAGCAGGATAGAACACCTCAGTATATTGCTGGAGAGAATGATGATTTCATCTCCTCTGAATCAGATAGACAAATGCTTCTCATAAAGTACATGAATTACCCACTTTTCCTTTCTTTTGGTTTTCACTTGCATGATTTTCTGTATATGTTATCTACATTATTTATGTTGCCAATAACTTCTGCTAGATAAACTGCTGCACATTTATGAAGGATGAAGCTAAGAGCGTTGGAATTATTTTTGATAATTTCGTTGAATAGAATGATACACCATTATATATACAAAAAGTGGAAAACGTTACCAAAGAGAAAATGAATCTATACGATAAATCTCTCTATCTATGGAGGGAATATACACGATAGAATCACAGATTATAGGAGATTGATTCATAATAATCAAAACACACGATATTCCACCAGTTTGCTCCCCTACAAAGGAGAACCAATACCGTCGTTTTTTTTCTTTCCCTGTACATGTGAGCATACACTTGTTGACATGGAATGGGTGGATTGTGGCCTCAGTTGTTATTTTTTATCCCCTCCATTTCACTAGAATCTTAGTGTTTGACTTGGCTCAAAAATCAATAAGAGTACTTGATTACCCTTTACGAGGACAAATCTCATAAACTAAAATGAGCACCAAGTACTTTGTACTGGTTACAATGGGGGCAAATTGGTTGTTTAACTTGACCAAGAAAGAAAAAGTTGTAGTTCTATTGGGGACTGTGGTATTGTTATGTGAAAAGGATGGTAAGTAGTCATAGCAGACACTTCGTAAAGCATATGTTGTATTGTTGTAGTATTATTATAGATTACACTATGTCCTGCTGTTACCTTCCTCATTTGTATATGTGAGGCTTTGTCTATTACTTAGCATGGATGCCTGATTTGGTTTTTGAAGGCAACAAGATGAAGAACTGGATGAGATGAGTGAAGGCATTCAAAGGATAGGAAATGTTGGTCTTACCATACATGAAGAACTATTGGCTCAGGTGACCATCATTTTGGCTGGTCCTATATATTCAATTCAAATTGGAAAATGCAGTGAAGGTGCCATTGATTGCTAACTAGAATTGTTACTCGTGTCATTTGGTTTAAATTATATGTGATGCTTCAGGATCAGATTATAGATGAATTGGGTACGGAGATGGAAAGCACATCAAACCGCCTTGATTTTGTGCAGGTAATTTTCAGTTTATTTTTTCTTGAAGTTGTTATGTTGTGATGCTAATATTATTATTATTATTATTATTATTATTATTATTATTATTATTATTATTATTATTATTATTATTATTATTATTATTATTATTATTGTTTGTGCAGAAAAAAGTGGGTATGGTAATGAAGAAGGCTGGTATGAAGGGTCAGTTGATGATGATATTATTCCTACTAGTTTTATTTATCGTCTTATTTATTTTAGTTTTCTTTACCTAGAGCCAGCCAGAAACAATTGTACTTGGGATATGGTAAAGTGTCGGTTCTTTTATGAATTTGATTTTATATTTTTGTTTTGTTTTGTTTTGTGGGGATTTTCACAAAGAGATGCATATAATAGGTTTGAATTGTTAAGGGCATATTGGTATTTTCAGTCTGGATAATATTAATGAGGTCCACATGAGTATGAATGTTATCCACAATCAATGAATCAACCAATGAGGAAGAGGCGGAAGATGAATGTGGAGTTGAAATAGGTGGTCAATTCAATTCAATTCATGAGACATTGCTCTTATCTATCATGGCCCATTGGGTAACCATCTCAACAGCCACTCCATCTCCATGTACGGGAATAGCTTTCAAAAATTCCCAACAATCTGTTAGCAGCAGGTAATAAAATCTGTTTAGTAGTTGTATATGATGATAGAAGAAAAGAAAGATTAATGAGAAACCAAAAAAACCATGTATTATGTTGCAGGAGGGATGTTGGATTGAGGTTGGTTGGTGCAGTGTTTGGGTATGGGTTGATTGGTACTAATAAGAGTGCAGATGCAGCAGCAAGGCGGCCTCCTCCGACTCCGCTGACGGAGAAAAAGGATCCAAATATAAGTGGTGTGTTGGCTAAAGTAATAGCTAGTAAGAAGAGGAAGGAAGCAATGAAAGAGAGTATGGCTCAGCTCAGGGAGAAAGGGAAGCTCATCAATCCAGCAGCAGCTGAATAGCATTATATAAATCATTAATATGCTTCTCATTCTCATTCTCATTCTAATTATCAATCGTCTCTTCTCCTCTCCTAGTAATAAAATTCAAATTGGGTACTGCTCTCTCTCTCTCTGTTTATGTTTATTCTCCCTTCCTAGTCATGATTACTTTCTATTTAACACAAATAATCATCTACATTTTGTTCATAACTGACAATCATAATTTAAGAAATGAGTTGGGTCCGGTAAGAAGGGAGGTTGTTGTAATATCTTCATCCTTGGATCAAACCTAAACCTAATCTAATGTCAACACTAATAAGATATACTGAGATGTACCAGATCAACTTCCTTTTAAAGCGCAATTCATAGATGAACATTAAATTAAGAGTGATCAGGATGAAAATCTCTTCTTATGCTTCTTATCATTAACTTCCTTTTTTTACACAATCATTTGCCCGAATTGCACTTGGTATTACAATAATTTCAAAAAAATAAATAATAGGGTGATTATGAAATTATTATATAGGTGAGGTGAGGTGAGGTGAGGTGATGCTACATCCGTTTGCCATTATCAATGATGCCTTTAGTTTCTTGATGGGCAAAACTAATTACTTTATTAGCTTTGTTAGAAAATTCGTCACCAATAGGAATAAAAATATGATTTCATAATAAAATTCACCTGTAGCTAGCTGTGCACTTGACCTTGGAGGTTTAATGAAGTATTAAATCAAAACCAAATGTTTTCTTCTCATGTATTCATTTTTAGAGTTTTAAAAGATTTTATAAATAAATAAAAATAATTTATGTTTTAACACATTTATCAAATCTTTAGGACCAATATTCTTAAATATTTAATAATAATGCTAATAAAATATAGATATTATTTGATGATAATATTAAATAAATAAAACACCATATTGGATTATTCATTCACTACTTTTCCTCTTGGAGAGGGATCAAGGACTAGGATCGTTTATATGACACGTACACATTTTGGTAAATTCAAATAAAAAGTATTTTTAGGTTATCACCTATTTTTCATTAATTCTATGGTGTTCTTGAGGAGTTATAACTGAAGTTGAATTTATATTTCTTGTGTATAAATTTAGTTTTTATGGATGGATTATGATTATCAATTTTGATATTTGTATCAAGTTGTGATCCTTGGCTTGTGGTCATTATAGAATTGATATTAGACGAACTAGAGGCTCTAGAAATGTCATCTCTATTTGATCTCCTCATTATTCAACTTCGCCTATGTCAGCCAAAGCTTTTCTTCCTTGATCAGCTTTTTCTTTGGTCGCTGGTAGATGTTCCAGTTCATAGTTGAATTGTGGTAAACATAAGAATTGAGGGAGCCAACAATATCACAGAGGGCCAAAATGCTTCTGATATTTCTCAGAAAACTGTGTCAAAAGAAATATGCTCGTCTTTCTACCAACAATCAAGTTCAGTGGACAGATAACAGGTGAGTATTGAATTACTAACATGCTTAAGGTTGAAATCATGCTTCTTGAACCATATCATTACCAACATGTAACATTGTGGCCGGTTAACACTCAAAAGATTTTTGCAACTGTTAGCAGTCAAACTGATTTTATAGGCGCAAACCACCTCAATCTACCCTCTCTAAGTTTATTTGTGAACCCAGTTCCGATCTGTAAACTTCATTCAGGATCCTATCCAGCATGGCCACACGTCCATCTCAACATCCTCCAATTTCTTCACTTGCGCCTTCTTTATACTGCTCAACACTCTCAACCATACAACATAGCTGGTCTTTAGGGCTTCCCCTTCAGTTTTAACGGTACCATTTTATCTACTTTACACCAAATCATAGGTACTCAAATTGACAAGGGAATACTCAAATCATAAAGTTTTCCCGGGGTTCCGTCCCCAGTCCCCTTTCCAAAAAAAAAATGACAAGGGAGAACAAAAATGTGTACAAGGCAATAAGTCCTAATGTACGTACAACTCACTTCATTGAAAATTTAACCTAAACCTACATGTCCATTTACTACCTGTCAAGGATTTTTGACACAAGTAGTGAACTCATTCTAAACATAAGCTCAACAAGTATAAAATTTCAGCAGGAGATTTCGATATAACCAAATATTTCTATAATTAATAAGCATTCAGCGCATATGCGCATATATATATATATATATATATATATATATATATATATATATTGCACGTACATTATTGATTAATTGTAGTGTACTTCTGAATTCACGATTGATACTTTTATTCAAACTGAAACTTACAGAGTTGGTTTTTAGAGTATATGGGTTCATACATCACAATCATCTTACTGACCACATGTCTCACTATCATGCAATGCAAAAGTTCCTTTAACGGCATATCCTTCTTCCCCTCTTTTGCATATTAGCCTTTAAGATTCTTGGATGTGTTTAGTATGTTCATCAATTTCATCTTGAGTTTACCAAACTTTAAACTTTGTTTCGGTTAATTTTACATTTATCAAGTCATCATGAGTACCTCATAAATATCATTGTTTTTTCATTATTTATGATTTAATGCATTTTTATCATATGTATCATGTATTTTCATCATGAATATCTATCTTCATCATGAATAATTTTCATTATTTAGTGTTATTCATCATGAATAGTTTGGTTCCCCGGGTTTTTAATGAGTTTTTGGTTCTCATTTTAACCCACCCTATACACACAAACACATGTGTATACGTACATATATGTATGTATGTATGTATGTAGGTCATATTTATGTATGTATATAGTGCGTATTTTTAACAATTTTAATATTGAATCTAAAGTCACTTTAAAACGCTTTCTCCCTTGTTTTCCTACGATTAAAGGGTATTTTAATCATATATATCACGAATATTTATCACTAATATGTATATGCATGTAATGTTAATTGACATATTTTAATGGGATGGGGGAGTAAACGGCACCCCGATAAGAGCTTGTTCGGTAAGTAGCCTCTAGGTCTAATACAAATCTGAATCTCGAGGCAAAACGCCTAGAAAATTTAAATAAACAATGGTTGGGAAGGTTACAACATGCGTTCCTGGACGGATGGACATCAGCATCATGTCCTCATCCTCAAAAAGAAAAATTCATCTCATACACCTAAAGCATACTAGACTAGTGTTTATCTACAGCATATAGGACATTTATGACATTCAGCCTTGAAGGAAACAAACTTTTACTTGACCTCAATGAACGATTTTAATTATGAGTCTACAAATCTTCAACAATTTCAATTCACAGTTACAGGATGCTACACTGTAGAACATAATCATATCCTGTATTAGCAGAAAGAAGTCGAAAATAGATGATTTGGCATTACATCATTTGCAGCGCAAATAATCAACCTCACACATAATCAAAAACACATTACATCAGCTTTTTGTGCTCCCAAAGAACCTCGAAAGTGGCAAAGGGCCATCTGCCTCTTCATCATGCTTGGATTTTGATCTGTGCCTTTTGTCTTTCCTCTTTCTCTTTGACCTTCTTGATTCTCTCGAATCATCATCACTACTTGAGGATTCAGATGATGAACTTGAAGAGCTAGACTCAGAAGATCTTCTCAAATGCTATAGGAATAAAAAACGCAACAGATAAGACTGAGGTTAGTTTTGTTCCTTGGTCAAATAATAAAAAAGAGACATCTATTCTAAGCCAGGCTCAACAATTTATGGAGGGGAGAAATAGGTAGAATGATCACTAATCACAAGGGTGTTGGGTCTGATGCAGAAATGAAACAAGGAAAAGGCACCACAAAAGGTTGGGACCTTTTTTCAATAAGGTCAGCTTAAAACTAGTCATGTGCCATCCTTACAAGAGAACAGGATCACTAACAAGACACCCTCTTAATCTTTAGCAAAAAGATACTGGCATAAAATCATTTCACTCTTGCTGTATCATCATCACTACTGATCATATAGTTTGGTTTTGACTTTTGCCATGAAAGAAATTAAAAATAAGACCTAATAATAATATTGCTTCTAACCTAAAGAGATATGTAGAGTCAAAGTTGGCCTCTTGGTACATGTTATAAGTATCCTAACAACACGTGCATATACAGTATCCACAAGAAGAGGGGTTGAGATCAATAACCAGGCTTTCAATCATAAAACCATATGGTTGAAATTTTGGGTCCGGTCCAATCCAATTACAATTGGATAGCCAATTTTGGTCTGTCAGTTGTAATTGGATCGGATGACTTCCTGCACACCCTCTTATATGCATGAACTCTATGGAAATTATTAAAGAGTTTCAAGTGCTTTGATACTGGAAATATGGGTTGAATGACCAGATTGGTAAGTGCAGCAGTCAAAGTTCAGCATGTACCAGACATCCTAAAAAGTGCACAGCCATATATGAAAATAAATTATTTTACAATCGTGTACAATTAGAACATGTACTCAAAAGTACAGGTCAACTGCATACGATACAAAACCCAAGCTCATTTGTTCTATGATTTCCTGGTATTGGTATTAATTCCGGCCAAACATACCTATATCTTCTCATACACCAAGACTTACAGTTGTGACAAGTGAAAATCCAGGTCAAATAAAGGAAGAGAAAAGAAAGAGCTAGGCAACAAAGCATAAAGCCTTACTGTGAGAAGATGTGTGTTTTAATGATATCTTTCCTTTTCACAGTTGCTGCTGATATGTTATGTATATCTCCTTTCAGTTATGGAACTATTTGAAAGATAAATTTTGGTGTGTAAGTTCCCAGTGACAAGACAATTATGTATGATGTATTAGAGTCATCATAATGTCAAGTACTTCAGTTTCATGGTCATCGTCATACTAGCTGTTTGAAAGGATAATGATGCATATCCATATATGATGTACATGTGAGCCCGGGCATGAATATGTTTAGAATTCGAGGATGGGAAGGGAGTCGAACCAACTATTACCTATGAAACACCCTGACCCCATTAGGTTGGGTGCACTTATGGGATCTGGCTAACATGTTACTTCTGTAATGAGGTAACAAATGATTAATAATGATGACAACTAAAATATGATCAAAAGACTTCCATAACAAAGAAGCAAGTTGCATATTGATTGGGCCAAGGTACTGTAGATAATCCGGGAATTTGATGCACCTTTCTCTTCTTGTTGGTGCGCTTCTTCAGATCTTTGTCCTTATCTGCAACAAGGCACAATAGCATCAGATGACAAAGATATGTACAAGAGAAGGTTTAAAGTTATGCACTTACCCTTCCTCTGAGTAGATTTACTTTTTGAGTGGTTTCTTCCATGGGCGAGCTTGCTTGCCCTTTCTGCATCTAGTTGAGCCCGATATTCTCGCATCATTCTATCTTTGTCAGCTTCTAACTCCCCTTTTTTCATTTCTTCTTCCTAACAATAAGAATTAGGTAGTTTCCTTCTGTTTTGTATATATCTAATCATTAAGCAATGTCACTTAAGTCATTACCATTAAAACAACAAAAGGAGTAAAACAAAATAAAAGCCATGATATTCAGTAAAGATGTTCTGGAATGTTAGAAAAAAACTGTAAATGCAAAAGAGATACGATCTGAAATAAAGATCGGGGTTAAAAGTGTATTTCAAAGTAAGAACTTGGATTGGAACTCCAAATAATAAAATATATTAGAAAGGTAATCAATAAGCTAGTTAGGGAAATAGCTAGGATTTTATTCACATTCAAGAAAATTATTGCCCAGAATACAACTCATGTATCCCAAACTACCTGCGGTAAGCTAAAACTGACCACTAAAAAAATTATGAAGATGATATCGAACAGAAAATGGCATGCGGTGAAGCTCTAGGGTTCAGAGACATGAATGGTATTCCTTTCATTAGCTCCTATCGAACACCAACATCTTTAGATATTTTACTTGCATCTCGATGCACTGCTTCCCATATACCTCTATCTCTCTAATGATTTTCTCTTGGTCCAAGTCTCCTCTAAATGCACTATATTCTCCGTTGTACAATTGATGTCACCTCAGCTTCTCCTATGCTGGTGCCACCCATCCATCTCTGGTTTGTTTATATCTTCAAGATTAATTCCATCCCTCATCTTGTGGGCCACACATACACCTCAACATTCACATGTTTGCTGCCTATCTTGCATACATGATATCTTTTTAGTGGCCTAAGATTATGCCAGTAAGCCACAGCATGCGTGCATCTCCACTAACTTCCAATTTTCAATAACCATATCAATGTGAGCCTCACCAAAGAAGGGCATATGCAGGTCTTGTTAGCTGTTCTATTGCATCTGTCTATTCCTACGAAAATGGAAAATAATGGCCTGAACCTAACCATCAGAGTTACTACGTACAGAAAAAAAATTAGACAACACGAATAAGCCATATAAATTAGGAATCACCCATATATCCTATTGATTTCTACACACAAGTTTTTGAGCTATTATGAATACATACATATTTTAGTTAACTGTTTTGAGTCTGGATGTACCAATCATATACAAACGACATCAGAAGCCTTGATCTTGATTCACAAAGAAGCTATACATAACCCTAAATGCTATACATAAGCATAAAACTGTTGTTGCTTTACTGCACCACAACAACCGGCAGAGGCACCAAGTAACACAGGCGCCAGACAATTTGTGAATTTAGTATATGTTATACTCTATACTAATGGATGTACAGTAGTTAATGCGTAAGTCCTACAAATAGGATATTCTGTTTTGTATACATTTAAGGCATGAATCCTGTGGAGAATTTCAGGCCTCTCGAAAGCCAGAAAACACCCTTGTAAGTATTCAACTAATGAAAAGCATTCCCTTCCCTTTGAATTTGTTCTCTGATATTACCACTGTACGTCAAATGGTACTAGCGCAGGAGATCTTGAGGGGTCTGCTGTCAACAGTCGAGAAAATAGAGGAAAGACTCAGATTCTCAGTTTGCTCCAATTGGCGATGAGTTTGGTTTTGCAGATCGTGAAGGAAGAGATTAAAAAACAAGATATAAGGACTTGAAATCAGCAGATAACAGCCCTAAATGACATAAAAGAAGCACGTCAAGCATGGAATTCAAGAGAAACATTGTGGAATGCCTTTGAAAAGAACCATTCCAGACATGAGACTATTGTGAAGGAGGTGGTCAATTTGTGATTACCGGACTGCCATCATAAGGAAAGAAGGATCTTGAAAAGAAGAAAAGGAAGGCCGTAAGGCAGGGGAAAGCCTTTTTACGCAATATCCCACAAGAACCTCCACCACCATCGTTGCCACCACCAGCATGGTCAAATTTCCATCGCCTTTCTTCGAATGATCCATTAGTTCATGAAGAACGTGATGATTATGGTGAAGGGCACATAATTGACGTACAATCCTATGACAAAAATGGAAGAAAGATTGGTTACGGAAGCGGAAATGAAGATTTTATGGTAGGTGGAAGAGAACAAGAAATTGCTAGGACTTCGTCAGATCCACTGACCGATAATGGTTTCGAGGTTGTGAGTGTAACTGTCAATTTGAACCGACATGGCTTGCTCGCTATTGATGATGAAACAATTAATGTTTCCTGGTTGTTGTGGCCTTGCAGAGTTTGTGGATCCTGTCACTTGCCATACTCGACATTGATGCCCGTTTGGGTGGGAGGTACCTTGCAAAATTATAGAGGTTTCAATCTCTATTCTGTAGGTGACTAGGTCAAATCTACTCTTAGATTCACAATTGAATGTGCATCACAGAAGAGAGGAAAAAAAGGCAGATGAAAATGAATCAAAGGACGAAACGCATGTGTTAGTGGGTTCCGGCAACAAGGATTCCAACAGGGACAAGGAGTATACGTCTTCATTGCTGATAGATATCTTCATGAAGGATTTGGGGTATTGTGAATTGGAGATGGGTATTGTCATAATCTATACTAATGGATGAACAAGTAGTTAATGGCATAAGCCATACAAATAGGTAATGCAGGTAAATAAGAGACGTGGTATCAGGATAGTGCATTAGGGCATTCTGTTGTGTAGACATTTTGGATGTGAGTCCTGTGGGGAGCATCTCTCCTCTCAATAGCCAGTAAACACCCATGTAAGCATTCAATTAATGAGGAGCATTCCCTTTCCCTTGAATTCAATCCCTACTTTTATCAGTATACATTGGTATATTGATATATGTGCATTCAAGTTCAGATGAGAGAATTGAGGTATTAAATTATGAGTGATCAATTGTGGCTATGAGTAAAATAAAACCAATTCTAAACCATATTAGAAAACTAGTCATAAGTATGTAGAGTAGCAACCGACTTCGTTGGCAAATCAATAGTGTCAATGAACCAAGCATTGAATACTGAATATGATCATCACATGCAGGCATAGACCAGTAGGTTGTATGACAACTGCATGATCCATTCAAAATTGGCAATCGAGCAACCAAAAGGCACAGAGTAGAGACTACAGAAGACCTGGTTTCTATACAAGCAGCCAATGTACAACCAAATGGTAGTAAGAAGAATATCCCTCCAGGCAAGAGCTACTTTGCATTCACCAACGTAGTCGATAGATACTTGTCAATGCATTTATCATTCCTTTTCCAAGAAATATCCACTAGGAGCTTTCCACCTGCATTGTATATAACAATGCATGTTTTATGGAGCAACCTTTGTTACAGAGGCACAAAGGTTAAACCTGATTCAACAGTCTGCCACAATAATCAGAAACTTCCAGAATCTCAGAGGCATTTCAAAACAAGGGATTCCCACGAGGTTTCAGTCGTTTACTTTGCAAATGGATACCATCGACAAAGACTTGCAGTCTGCGATTTTACTAATACTTCAACGAGCAAGTTATATTTCTAGTACTGTGGCTTACCAGAAGAAAAAGTAAATAAAATCATAACAACTTTGCTAAATCTCAAGAAGTCATAAACAAGTAAATTAATATAACCCAAGATCAGTGGAAATCATTTATTCTGAAACAAGAGTTTTGAAAATACTATTATCTCGATTACAACAGAAAAGCAATATGATGATGATGCATTATGACTTGTGAGGCAAAAGCAAAACCAATAATGGAGATGCTTACAATTTTAGATGCATTAACAGCAACTGTACATTCAACTTCAAAAAAGATAGCTTTAAGGAATGCTGTTGCATGGTGAAAGTGAAGATAAAAAGTTACCTTTTGCTTCTTCTTGTACTCTTCCCAAGTAACCGTATGAGAAGTTTTGAGGCTGGCTAAACGAGCTGCATGCCACTCTGGTGAATGAAATGAACCATCCACCTGCGACTCTCTTAATCAGAAAGGGTACAGTAAAGAAAACTGACTACAACTTCCCCGATGTATTATCTCTACAGAACTATATGCTGGTTAAGAGCAGAACTAAAAGAAAGGTGGATTATGTGGTACAAATAGGAAATGAAAATATGCTGGTGAAGAACAGAAAAAGGAAAAAAAAGATATGCAACAGAATGGAAGAGCTACACTACAATAATAGCCATTCAGCCTTGAAGAATCAAATCACTTGTAGATATCTCCCCACCCACCACACAAACAAAAAACCAAAATATGTTTTCCTAACACATGTAATCAACCTAACAAGAGTTATTTTCACAGAGCAACTTGCTACTGATGTTTGCGGTTCCTTGTGAAATATTCTGAACCAACAACAATTCAATTATTTCAACGTAAAATCTTCACAATCACAATTCTAGTTACCTAAAGGTTAGAGACACAGAAGAATTCAAAATCGCCATGTTAACGGAGTATTTAGCTTGGTCTAGCCAGCCATTATCAGTAAGAGAGTAAAAAAGTATGTGAAAGGTAACTATTATTACCGAGGTTCTACTTGTTCGTAAATTCTAACAAAGGTATCAGACCCTAGTCACAACCTGTGATTTGATTCTGTCCAAAAAAAAGATTTTTTTTAGCTACGATATAAGAGACTAAGAAGATAACCCTAGGTAAAACCTGTGATTTGATTCTGTCCTAATTGAATAGTGTAGACATTGAAAATAAGAAGAAAATATGATATGGAAGGGTACAAACCATGCCGTCATCCACGTCGTCGGGGCCGCCTGAGGTCGAGCCCACCCTTGATCTCTGCATCGCCTTATACGCTTGATTCTTCCCCATGTCCCCCCCAAAAAAAAAGTAATAGGAAGAATTGAAGAGTTTGTGAGTAAGGAAACAAAGTTGAAGCGATAAATCTATGGGTTTAAAACCCCCATTGAAGAGAGAGATTGCAGCGAGCCATGAAAATGGAGTTTTTGTTGGATAACAAAATGAAAAGCAAACACCGGACGTATTGTGGTGGATCCGGTGAATATTTAAACCCCCCAACCCAAATGTGCAATTTAATTCATATTCTTTTAATTCTTCAAAAAAATAAATTACATAATTCTTTCTTTAGGCTATTATCGATGTCATTGGTTTAGGGAGTTATAACCCTATTTTAATCCGACGTTAACTTTCTCAGAAAGTTTTAAGAAAATTCAATAGAGTTTTTAATAATAAAAAATATTAAGTTATCAGATAAATTTTTAAATAAATAAATCTTAAAATTTTATAAAACCAAATAATCAACACTTTAACCTGTAAAAACAAGTTGAATATGTTATGTAAGTAAACATGTTTTTAAAACAACTTAAAGAAAATGAAATACCACTTCATTTCATTGCTTTTAAAAAGTAAAAACATAAAAATCAAAACGTTAACCTTTTATCCTCTCATCCCCACTTTATATTTTTCCCTAAAATCCACCGTCCCTTCCTCGGAGGAAGAACTTTCAGTCATTAGCTCAAATCGTTGAGAAAGATTAAGATTAAATAATCAAGTATCTAAGTTAAAAACCAAGTACCTAAATTCATTTTGAAGGTTTTATTGGTCGCTTTAGTACCATCGCGAAAACTTGAAATTCTAGGTAGTGCACTAAAGTGTAATTTGTATTTACAAAATCCGGAATTGGTTTTCTATAAACTTATTTAGGTTTTGAAAACGGCGATTAAGATTACTTGTACATTTGTTTCCTAGAAATAACCGGTGTATTTTAGAATTTTAGAAGTCAAGGGTTCAAAAAAGAGATGTTTAAATTTTGAAGTCTGCTTATCGTAATTGTGGTTGTATTAACGAAAAGAAAAAAATGCAAAACATGAACCAGGCCGCACCTTGAACTACTATACTCTTCTATAAATGAAAGATCCAAACTATTGTGCCACGAAAATTCTTTCCCTTGCCTTGAACAGTGGTGACAGGGAGGGGATGGGGTGTATTTATGAATAAAGAGATAAAAGTTATATATTTAACAACAATTAAGAAAAGTTGAAAAAGGATAAGATAAAATGACCAGTTCCAAGTTAGTATTATAGGTTAAAATGATATATTTAACCACCCTCATATTACCAACACCAACCAATACTCCATTCCTTAATTTACTTCAACATGTAAAGGATATATAAATGCATCACTCATATCTAGGCTTAATTGCTCCAAGGTTTTTGAGCTTAAAAACACTTCTAATTCGAGCATAGACTTGAGCTAATCATAAACAAGCCAATTAAGCTCAATTCTAAATCATAAAAAGATACTCAAAACACTGAACACAATTATGAAAAAACTATTCAACTCAACTCTGCTCATAATCACCCCTGGGTGTAATATATCTGCAGCCATCTGAAAGTAGCAAATTTTCCCCTCCATCATTAAACATAATAACTGTGATAAAGTAGGTAACATGGTCTATCATGTGTACATAGCACTAACAATGCCACACACCCTCTTTACTAGGACAAAAATTCATAACTATATTAATGTACGATCTGATAGAGATTGCCATTGCCAATTGAAAAAAGAAAAAGGATCATCAAGAACACAGTTTCACACTTTAAGCCATTAGAAGATGGCAAAAGAAGTGGATGGCACTTGGTGAACTAGCCTGACAATCTGCTACAAGAAAGCTATCAGAATTCATATACTAGTTACAAGTAAAATCAAACAATACCATTATTCAGCTCTGCTTAAGATCAACCAACGTCTTCTGCTCGACTTCCCAATTTCACTATGTCTTCAACAAGAATCTTCCCCTCTGTCATATCAAAAGTCAGTTGCTGAGTTATCATTATGACAACTTAAAAAAACAGTAAAATCATCCTCCATATCAAGAATGATTAACGAATGGCAAGTAACAAGAATGACAAGCAAAAAAAGCTGTAAAAGAGAATGTTACAACTTGTAGGAATGGATTGCTGACCTTTATCTTTGGAAAGGTTACTGATAAGCTCTTGAACCCCTTCCTTGCCTAAAGTATCTTTCAAGTACATGGCTGCAGATGCCACTTCCTCGGGAGTAACTTTTCCATCATAATCTCTACAGTAACAGGCCAACGTAAACAATGCATTATATTCATCTAAACTAAACCAAATGTACCTGGTATATCCCACTTGAAAGTAAGGTCTATGCAGACCTTTCCTCTACCCCAAGGCATAGAGAGGCCGTTCCATGAAGGCCTTTATTTTGAGAAAAAGTTATGAACAAACCAAACTTCTTTAGACACCAGAGAGCATGAGACGTTTGAAAACAAATAATAGAAAAGGAGTATGTGCAAGGATAGTAAACACTAAACAGTAAGGACATAAGCCAGAGAAAAGGTTAAAACCATCCAGGACAAGTGTGAAGATAAAATACTAAAACACCAGACCATTTAAAACAAATTACTCCGACCAGATCATCTTACTCCAACCAAGTCTGCACATTGTTATACTGACAATAGCAAATTTCAGAATATGGAAAAAATCAAAAACTCCATCATAAGAGCAAACAAGGCAATGGCTTCTATGAAGTGAAGCCTAAAATCTATACGTCGGCTCTCTACCCTTCCCCCATCTACAATAGCTACTAATCTCTAAGAATATCTTCTCCGACCCTAGTCCTGAGTCTCCAAGAAGGCAAGAACACTTGTCAGCGGTCATGTCCTCGAAAAGATCTAAGGCCTCCATGCCCGTCCTCAAATGCTCATCCACATCCTCCTTGGCCTGCTCCTCCTCACCCCCTCAACCGTTATGCTCTCCACCCTCCGCACTAGAGCATCTGTCTCCTCCTGATCAAGGTTCTAAATGACGTGACGGCAAGGTCAAACCTCAAGCCTTACACGCAGTGACGAGAACATGGCGTTTTTCAAGGTGTGACATAAGATGGCAAACTTGTATGTCATGTATATAATTATATAGATAAATATCTGTTTCCTATCTAATATTCAATGAGATAACGACATTAAAAAAAATTATATTCATATTAGAAGAAAAATCATATAAATTAGCATTATATAAAAGTATGTGATCAAATATGCAAACTAGAACTTGGAAGGCTTTTACAACTTCGCTTTAGCTGTGAATCCATGAAACTGTAAGTGATGTGATTAGATAATCCATAAAAGTGTAAAATCTAAAGTTAGAAGTGCCTTTTAGAACACTGCTCCTAATGCAGCCAAACCAGAATTATCTAACATAATGAAAATTCAAATATGACATGTGAAGACGAACTTAGACAATATTAATAAACAACAGTTTCATATAGTGGAAGAAAGAGGGGGGGAACAAGTGAGGATTTAAGGCGACACTACTCTTGCATAAACATCAATTAAAATGTTTCAGCATAGGGGGTTGGCAAGGCATGAATAAAGAAAACAAGATGGAGACACTAGGTCATGTGGCAAGCGCCATGTTTGGCTATGAAATGGTGATAGGTAACTTTCCACTATTTCAAGCTAAAAGTGGCCTTATAATGTATTGAATGGACACATAATGAACCCCTGAAATCCCCCTCCCGTCTCGTCTCTCTCTCTCTCTCTCTCTCTCACACACACACACACATAGTGATTAGCCCAAGAGTCCCAATTACTTTGGGGTAGAGGCTTACCAGAGTTAAGCCTAGTGGTGAATCTTAAAGTATGCTTACTTGCTTCGCGATTAGTGGTTGCACATAAGAGATCTTTTTCCTATAATTCAAGTACATGATTATTAGAATGCATGTTATGAATCTCTGTTTTGAGCAAGTGTCACAAACTTTCTTCCGTTTAGTTTTCCAACATTAATCCTAACAAATAGAAATTCAATAGTGATTCAGAGCAACTGAGTAGTGGTCTATGTTTCCAACTACTATAAAGAACAACATATCATAATCTTCAAGCCTAATTTCTCATTACAATGTCACCATGCAGATTTTTCTAGCCCTTTGGTATCTTACTAATTTAAGAAAGAGGGACAGTCTGAAAAACTTGGCAACTTTTTAGTGTAGCTGAATATGCTTCCAGATGGGTCATCAACTGCCCTCAAGATGTTCTAGGTACCCAGTAGTTCAAATATTGTCAAACATATAAAACAAAAACTAAATAAGAAACGTTTTTACCTGTCAAGCATCCGCCAACAGTCACCAATCTTTGCATCCACATCATCAATTTCTTTCTCAAGATTTTGGAGCATAGCATCAACCTAAAGCATGAATCAACAAGCACATCAATTCTACAGTAGATTAAAGGCTTCAGGTCCTAGCAGGGGAAGAAAAGAACCGAGTATCTTACCCTATTTATGAGTGCTGAAGAGACCTCATCGGCTACAGGTTCATCAGCTGAATTTTCACTTTCCTTACGGGCAGCTTTATATGCTTTCATGGCCTCTTTTCCGCCATCGGTGCCCTCTTTATCCATTATACTATGATAAAAATTTATCTGGAAACACAGAAAGATAAGGTAACTAATAGATTAGGAACGCCCTGTCAAGTGTAATGAGCAAGAGCAGTTCACATGTTAGCTAGTTGGAATCTCAACATTATCAATTTGGTACCATCTCACAGCCTTGTATCAAGAAGTAAAAGACATAGACTACAGTCAAAACATAATCAACATTAACAAATAAGAGCAATCATCAAATTGACTGCAAAAGTAACACACAGATGTTGAAGGCTACAGAAGAAGGCATGTATATGCTGAAGGCTTATCTATGGCTATTGGGAGACAGGGCTCAGGATTCAAGTACTTCACTCCTGTGTTTGCAACTTTAACAGTAAAAAAGAACATAGTAACAAAAGTCAGAGTGAACCATTAGCCCAAAACTAGTCAAGGGACCAAGCTACCAATAGAGGCATAGGTATTCTCTGTATGATAAAAGGCTAGTCAAAGTTTTTCATCATTTGTTATTAAAGTTCATGCTACATCCCCCCACTGCTTATTGTTCACGGATCTACATACATAAAAACATAAACTAGCAAGATTTAAAAGCAATAATTGGCTTCCGAGTATAAAAAGGGATTTCAGATAATGTTGACTCAAGGAAACTATAATAAATGCAATGTACAACTTCATGAAGACATAGTACTATATAGAAGTCTAAGTATACCTCTTTGTTGACAAGCCTCAGAAACTCTTCTCTCTCCCTGTTCACAGACTGCAGAAATTAACACCAAAAAGAGAATTTACTTTTCAGACAATATCAACAACAGATCACCAGAACAGAAATGTTCACAGCAACTCGTAAGCAAGAACTTATTTCTCCTTAATCCTTACAGATGCAGAAGCTAAAACAGCCAAAGCTTCACTGACTTTACAGAGCTGCTCTTGTTTGTCAAGTGCTCTAGCTCTTGCCTGTTCTTGTGCTTCTGAGGCTGTTACATCAATCATCTCTTTCAATGTCGCATCCTCCTTGCTACCAACAGAATCCATCATCTTGGCTTGCTCCTCTTCCTCTTTCTCTTCTTCTTCCTGTGTATCAATTATACAATGGTCAAGCAAAGCAACACTGTTTTATGATGGTGAATTTTTCTCTATAGGACCCCAAGACTGTTGCCTATTGGTATTTTCCATCTACAGGCTGAAGATTGAAACAGTAATATGTCCCTTCTCCTAGGATGCAGTTTTCCAATCTTAGATGCTCGGAGGATGAAAGGTGGCTCAACATCACACAGACTAAATAAACACCGCGAGTGGTTATTTTAAAGAGGTAGCAAAATAAGATATGCTTATTTGGGATGAGAGAAGAACCTTAATGAGTTCCTCTTGCATTTCAAGGAACTCCAGCTTTCTCTTCCTTTCTGAAACAGAATCCTCCGATGGCAATGCTGTAACACCGACAGTGTCCACAACTTCATCTGGTAATGAAGACAATGCAGCTCGGACAACTTCCTCAGGCCTTAGCTTTCCAGATACAGTGAAAGACCTGCAAAAAACATACAATTTTTTTTTTTTTCATAGAGATGCAAAAACTCATGACGTTCAGGAGGTTTGCAGTTCTGCACTAACCTGGAAAGGATAAGGAGTGAAGATGGGACAGAGTGATTAAGAGATAAATCCAACCAATCACGGAGCTGCAGAACAATCATAATGAGAGAAATAAACGGATTTTCCAATAAATTAAAACAGCTATTCCTTACACTGATTAAGCTATTCAGTCAACAGATAGTGCAAATTCTTAAAATAAATTGCTTAAGGTTCTTTTGGTGCATGAAATATGCACAAAAGTATGTACAGTTAAAGACTGTTACTCAAAGTAGATAGATGATTTAGACAAACCAAAGTTGCATAATGTGGTTAAATAAGGAATGAACTTCACTGCAATAACCAAATGGCAATAGGAGGTGGTTTGCATCTTATATACTTAATCAAAGTAAGTGTGGACATGATACTGCAGGTAAGCAACATACACATGTATGTGAGAGTGTTGTGTACGAGCACGCTAACATATGGTAATTTACTCAGCCCACCTCCACCCAAAGGGAAAAAGGGTAAGAAAAGGAAAATATATTGAGTGTAAATACACGGCCTACTACTCCTACAGCTGTACTCATTCGGCTATTTAACACCATATTGTGGGACCCTTCTATATGATGTCAGGAGAAATGACATAAAAGAATGGAACTTCAATTACATCTTTTGAGAAACAAGAATAGAGCATTTGACAATTAAACCCATTAAAACAAGTCAATTCACCACTATGGATGCAACCAGCCAATACAATTACATGAATTCCTTCAATACTATATGTTGATGAGATTCACATAAAATGCTTCTTAAATTGAACAAAATAGAACGATTTGAATTGCAAACTGAATTATTAATAAGAATCTAATTACATAAACCAACTAAACCACCCAAAATACCCAATTATTTATAACAAAACCTAATTCCATTATTTCCTTATAATTTGATCTAAAAGTAAAATCCACATGAAAAGTATTATATAAATTTGAATTCATTTTGTTTAGAGAAGTGGCCCCCCATTAGTAAGTAATGATGTTCAATGTTATTCTACTTTGGAGTGTAGGTGTGTGTGTGTGTTCAGTGTTAATCTTTACATGAACTTAGCAAGTAATGGCTAAAGAGCATCCTGCTGTTACTTGAAAGAAGTGATATGATTGAATATGAATTGGCGTTTACATATTTTTCTTTCAAGTTCATAAAAATAGCATGCAAATGAAAGGCAAAAACAGACATACTGACATACAAAAACATTCTCACAGGGCAGCAGAGGAAGGAAAGATTTATTAGGTGGTGGACAAGGTCCTGTTATGGGCTGGCAACATGTGTGGCGATTACCATCTCTGCTTTGGCAATGACACAAAGCAGATGATGATTTAATTCATGCCTACTCAAGTGCTCCATTAGTCATTGCCAATATATATTTTCAAAGGTGAAATTTAAATGGAACCTGCTGACGCATTTCCTCCACAGAAAGTAATCCAAGCATGCCTCGCTCTCTACAGTCTTCACGAAGCTCAGCTTCAGAAAGAGCATCCACGCCACCCTCTGCTTGAATCATCTTATCATCATTCTTTATCCTACAAAGCAAACATAGATTGTAATTGCAAGGACACTAGCATGCACCGAATTTGACAGTCTATTTATCATCAAGACAAGACACTTTCCCTTCCCACACGAAGCTGTATCCACTTTCCACCACCACCACCAAAAGCTGCAGAAAATGAACAGTCAAAATAAATAGATAAAAGATCTAAACAACATGCCCCAAATTGGCACCTGTCCTGAGACACCAACAATGTGTGCACTATAAAGACTACATTGCTGTTAAGGTGCCTTTGTTAGGATATTGGCTGTATGCCACATCCTTATTTATTGCTTCCCCATGTACAATAGTTGCTTAACTACGTAACAGCTTAATCCTAATTGCAATAGGCCAACTGATGCATATGGCTGAACCAATATACAGACAACCAACTACTACCAGTTACAAACTACAAGAACCAACTACATATTAAAAATGGTTGGGAAACGATATTCCTAACAACAATATATATAGCAAATAAGGAATCAAGCGTACCATTGCAATCTTTTACGAAGCATGTATCGCAAGTAAGCGTCTGTCCCATAAGGTTGGATTCCCATATACTTGCACATATTCATTAAACGAGGCCTAGTAGCACCAACAGATCAGTGAAGCAGCACAGATGAAAAACAAGTACCAACATTGATATCATATACAATCAATAAAAGAACGATTGACAGCTAAACCTGCTGATATTATCAAGTGTAAGTTCATCATTAAATAACTTGGCAAATCCCAAAATCTCTTCATTAGAAACAACAGCACCTGTTCTGACCTGTATCACATTATAAATTTGTAAGCAAAGCATCCTTTTGAAAGAAAACTAAAAGGTAAAATGGTCAAACTAAACCCTTGCCTTGTTCAAAAATTCATCAAGATCTTCAGCTGTTTTCTTAATTTCTCCACTCCTGCTGTTTTGGATCTCTTTAGCCATCTCTTTTACTGTATCTTGAAGAAATTTTGCATACTCTATTCTTGCATTTAGCTTTCTTTTCAATGCTTCCTACAGTTTAACATACAAGAAATCAAAAAAGATGCTTGCTCAAATAAATGAATCAAACTTCCAAAGGTTGAGCCCAAAAAGAAACAACTTGCTCCAATTAGGCTGAGAGTTTAACCGAGCAAAAAGTATCTGCATGTTTAGTGTCACGTTAAGTTAATGTTTCCAAGGTTAAAGCTCTAAACTATTATCACATCTTTTATCCCAAAAATGTAATAATGCTATTAACACTTGTAAAAGATAAAGGAACCTTACTGATATACAACAATGGTTAAGTGTTTACAAGACTATATGAACCAGTACCTGTTCTTTCATCTTGTCCTGAAAGGTAGAAGGTAACATATTGGGGAATAGTTTCAAGAATACTGGCAACAAAAATTCCATGAAAGGTACAATGATGAAAACAGCAACAGGAACTAGCCTAAAGATATCTGCAGTGGTTCGTGTCAATTGTTGCCTCTCCCTCCTAGAGAGACCCTTTCCATTAGCAAGCTTTAGAAGCAATCTGGAACTGATCCTAACATCAACACCAAGGAGCTTAATGCCCAACCAGTAATGCTTCAAGGTGGATACAAAATCGTTTTTCCAGTGAGTGAGTTTCTTAGCCCACTCTTCCCTGAAGGAAACATGTCAAGAAAGCAAATGAGAATAATATTTTTGGTTCTGATTAAATTAATCTGCAAAGGTATATCAAACCTGCTCATGGAAGCCACAGCTCTTAGAGCTGGACCAATCCCCAATAGCATGGCCCAAGTCCTCTGCAAAATGGATTTAGCATCCTTGTGAGATTCAGTCACCTGTTTGGCCTTGGCTTTAGCCTTGGCACTGCTTAAGCCCTCAACAGCTTGATCACATTCCTCCGGTGATGCTTCTTTCCTCTTTTTATCAAGCCGGTGTTTGTTATCCTCATCCTCACTGCCCAAATTTGATTGACCGACTGTGGTAGAGTAACGTATTGATTGAGATACCCATCCAACCCTCATGGGAAACATAGATCCTAGCTTTCCATGTCTTGTAGTAATAGCATAAAATTTATCTGGCGTGAAGAGTCGTAATTGATAGAAGTTATCAGACTCCTGATTCCATGTAAAGGCTGTATCCTCGTTCAAGGGTTTGAAAGGATGATCTAGAGTAGGGATACAATCATGAGACTCGGAGTAGTTGGTGAGACCACGAACAGAGACATCAAGGTAATCGGAAAGAAGCCGTCTCTGCCTCAAAATTGCTCTAGAAGCCATTATGAAAGGGAAGCACAATCACACGCCAAGAACCGCCTGTAAGAAGCACCTCAGACATGAATCCACAAGCGTATGAATAGTCAGGAGCAATGAGTGCGGCAAGTGTATGAAGTTGCAGAAAAGATAGCGAACAAAAAGCTAAATATAGTAACATAAAATTAATCAAAAAGGCAAGCATTTTGTCGAACACATGAGCCAGAAACAAACCCAACAACATTTCTTTTGTATTACATTTACATATAATGTTGAAGAGATATGTACATTAATATGTATTAGGTATTTGATTTCGAGTGAGAAACAAAAGCGTTGATGGTGGAGACACCTAACAAGACTGTTTGATGTAAAAAGCAACAACGTAAATGGATGGATGGACTTACATTGGTAATAACAGATCATACACAACACACACATATACTAGTTGTCTATCCATACAATATGACAGAGCCGTGAATTTTAACGATTTTTAAGTAACGATGATATAAGTTACACTTGGTCTTTACATATTAATACAATTTGAATAAATAAGAGTTATAATTCCAATTACAGTCTATTGATAAAAAAAATATATGACAGTTTAAAATATAATATATTTAAAATCCAACATATTTAAACGACTCCACAAATATATTCGATTTACACCAAGAGCAAAGAATCAAAAGATCAAGAGCTGTTGAATGATAAAACTTTTAATAACTTATGGTGAATATCAGTTTGAATCTCACCTTGTGGGATGGGGAGAAGACATAGAGATATGAGAGGATGAATGTATAAGTAAAATGTGTCAAAAGTATCTTGAGAACATAAAAATAAAATGTAATAATGTGCATTGGTAACTTGTACTATATGTTATTTTAATTATAGATTAAGAGATTTTAAAACTAAATGCATAAAGTAATAGTACTTAATGCATTATGAGTTGTTTTTAAAACTTTGTGCATTAAAAATTGTTTTTAAGACTTTTGATAAATCTGGTTTATAAGGTAGTATAAATATATTATAGGAGGAGCTGTGTATAGATACGATACAGAGAGGGAATAGTGTCGTCGTCGATCTTACATGAATATTGAAATTGAAATCAGAAAAGGAATTGGGAAAAATTGATAAGGCTACGGTCAAGACACATACATATATTTCCAATTCAATACAGATATCTCGTAACAAAGTTGTATTATTATACAAAAAAAATGTCGTTATTATTATTAGTATAATTTTATTTAAAGAATTAAAATGTTTATTAATTAAACATACAATACAATAGCATCTCAAAACGTATATTATTTAAAAAGTCTTTTAAAAAAATTCAATTGACTTTAATTTTTGAAATAATTAAGTTTTTAGAAATTTTTTTAAAACAAATAAGTCTTTTGACATTTCAAAACATGTCCAATAAATTCTTGGACTTTTTAAAACATGTTAGATACATCATCGTGACCTATAAAACTAGTTAATGTGGTAAAATAATGGAAAAAGTTCAAAAAAACCCAATGGACTTTCATATTTTGAACAATCAAGTCCCTAGACATTTTTTGAGCGAAAAAATTGCTTACATTTGTAAAACATAACAATATACCACTATCATTATTTTCCTAAGACATATAAAAGTTGTATCTAAAGCATAAATAATTTGTATAGAAGAATTGGGCATAGTTTACTAAAAGTTGAACCAAAATATATATCAAAAGTTGTGTTAAAAACACCGACAGTTGCATCAAATATACTAAAAGTTGCGCCAAAGTATACCAAAAGTTGTGCCAAAATATACCAAAAGTTGCATTATATATACCAAAGTAATGCCTAATCTATGTTAAAGTTGTGACATGAACTATTATTCATTCGCATCATTAGTTTCTGATGGAGATACAACCATTTGACTTTCTTATAACCCTTTTTTATGTCCAACAACATCCCCACTTTCATAATGTTCATCATCACGAACAAGAGTCGCACCTTCTTCACGGTCTTCATCATTAACAACAACCTCACTTGATATTGAATACGGTAGGATGCCTCCGGGCCATGCTGGTTGTGGCACGCTTGATGATGTTTCTAATGATGAAGATAAAGTGTAAGCAATAGTATTAAAAATGTTATCTGAATCTAAAAAATAAATAATAGCTTACCCCAATCAATGTTTCTCTAGTGATTGGATTATAAATATAATGATATCCTCCCACCTCTATTGCCTCTACTTGTTGTAGCCGGTATTGGAGTGTTGACTCTTGATCTACCTTTTGGCTTAACAAGTTTAGGTGGTGGTCATTCTTTTCGTTTTTACAAGTCCCGACATGTAGCATTATGCCTCATTTCCAATCAATTGCTACATGTCATTGCCTTCCCAGATTAAGTCACTCTTGTACCTTGGCTCTCAGATTCTGATCTTTTTCTTTTGATAGATGGTCTACCATACATTCTTCTCTCTTTAGGTAGGTTTAGTTTGATGTAAGGTGTTGGAGTCCACACGTTGCTCCTATTCAATGGTCTTATAGTATTCTCTTTGTGTTTTCTCCTATTCAATGGTCTTATAGTATTTTCTTTGTGTTGATTAGACATGATAGTAAGCCTCGTTCCTTCAATAACACCTATACCTTATATTAATTGTTCAATGCATCACTTCCAACGCCAAATTGCTTCCATCTGCCATTAAATTTATGTTCATCTTAACTGTAGATCCTGGATTAGCCCTCTAATTTCATGTCCATAATCCTTTCCAGAATGTTTGTCAAAAAACTTTCAATTTCAAGAAGTGCCCTAGATTTGGCCTGGATGCATTGAACCTTACTAATTCTGACCATAAACTTCTTTAAAATATCATCTTGCATATGCTTAATTTTTATGAATGATCTTTCGATGAGTTCCCTAACATAATGCTTTAATGCTTTGCAATCCAATTTGGTGTCACTTGGGATCTAAAACTATAATCTCTACTACATATGTACTTACAGTTAATGCTTTTAATTTGAAATGACTTTTCTTCTTGCATCCAAGATATCCATAATCTAAAAAGACATGTGCGATCTTTTTTACTTTGACTATATATAACAAGCAGCCTCTTTGAATCATTTTCACATATTTTAATTATTAGCCATTTGTAACCGCATAGTTAGTCAAACACTGCTTTAATTTACTAGGATTCTCATACTTCTCATCAAGTTTGGGCTTCATCAGCTTCCAAGGAATATTAAGATCATATATTGGATATTGGACACGTTTTTGTATAGCATGATCTCCAAAATAATCAACATCTTCATCCACAACAAACTCAATGTTGTCAATTGCTCACACTACAAAACTTATTTAAAATTTGATCACCAACTGTGTTTGTTTAAGTTGATTACATCATCCTCTTTTTCAAGGTCCACAAAGAAAGAATCTGACATATGTCCACTTGAATAATCACTTATATTATAGCTAGGATTATGATCACTGCAATCATGCGTCATTCTAGAAACAAGAATAACAACGACTTCATCACGATTCACATAATGAAAACATGACCCATCATGTTCTAGTAAATAATTCAAAACCTCAAGAATTGCATTTGCAATTTTGTTTGGTAACTTAAGAATTGGTAGAATTCAAAAAATTGATAGAAAATAATACTGAGTTGAATACCACGTCACTAGTCACATCAGCATAGTAACTGGTTAATGATTCAATTGGTTACCCGAATACTTAAATGTTTAAAACTTCACATATTAGGTATCAAAATGGAAGTTTTGAAAGTACGTTACCCAAAATAGAAATCAAGTTAAAGTACGTTATTTTTTCATGCAATTTAGGTTATTTATTACGCTAAACTTATTAAATTTTATGTATAAAGTAAATTAATGTAAATATATAGTTGATATCATAATGAATATTATTGTTATTTGTATTGTTTTTTATTTTATTTTATGCATAAATGAACAAATTCAATATTCAATATTGGTACCAATTTGAAAGAGTGAGATGAGTTGAACTCTACAATGAAGTCCTTAAATAGTCATCCGAGCCTTCCACGTATCTCCAAATCGTCCTCTACTCCTATGTCATGCATGCTTCTAATAAAATTGAGCGCGTGTGTGTGTATATATATATATATATATACACACTAATATGAAATTAATAATTAGAGACAACTTGTAGGTCGAAGTAAGCCGGAAGCAATACCGGCAACATAGGAGCATGAAGAGGCAGCTGGTTGCCCCCCATATATGAGATTAACATCCTTTAGTTTGATTCCATTGCATGGCTTCCCTTTGCTACAATCAAATTTCACCGCCACTCGTGTAGCTGATGTTCCATGTACATCTTCATACACTACGTTGCTGATCTTTATTCCTGAAACCTGATTAGGGCAATTGTTATTGTTGGGGCAGTAATTTGCATCTATTAAAATTGGATTTTGGACGTTGATCATCGTTGCATGCTGAAAAACAACATCCTTCACAAACCCATTGCTGCGCCTCGCCCATGCCTTTATCCTCACACCATTTTGAGTACCTATAAATCTTGTTGTTTTTACCGTTACATTTTGGACACCAGCTTCTTCCAATTCCCACCCTAGACTCCCAATGCTGTTCATATATGCAAACAAATTAATTAATACTCTTAAATGTATATACATCTAGCCTCTAGGCTCTAGCTAGTTAATTAACATTAAAAAAATAACATATTATGTACGTACCTTATGCCATGACCAGGGCCGCACACCACCTTCTCTATCCAGATATTAGAATTGCCTGGGCCTATTGAGACACAATCGTCCCCTGTTGAGATCTTAGAATTCAAGATGGTGATACCTGTGGAATATGTTAAATGGATACCGTCTGTATTAGGGCTGAGCCCGGGTGCCGAGACACTCACTCCTTGTAGCTTGGCGTTGTTGCATGCATAGAGTAGAATATGGAACATTTGACTATTTAATGACCTTAACTTTCGGATCACTATGTTTTGAGAATGGTAGAAGCCAAGTGTCTGCACGTACATATAATTATATATGTTCATATATAATATACTTTTGAACAAAAATGAAATATATAATTAAGAAAAAAACTTGGTGGTTGTACTCGACTCATACCGTAGCTCCTTTAGGACAAGTAATCTTTCCAGAGGATTTGCAAGCCCATAGAGGGGCACCTTGCGCATCAAGGGTTCCACCGGAGATGGTAACATGGTTAACCCGGTAGAACTTAATCCAAACTTGGGCATTGCCGATAGCATAATAGTTGGTAGAGGGAGCCACCAAGGTTCCATCTATGTTAATTGTGATGGATTTGCTTTTACATCCTTGGCCGGTGAATGTGATAGCAGATGCAATCAAGTACCTCCCAATTGGAACATAGATGATAGCGGGATTGGTGGAGGCACATGCCAAACCCCATGCTTTGAGGAATGCATTTCTTGAATCTAAGAGACCGTTGCCTTTGGCTCCAAATTTCAGGACGTTGTATGTAACCTTTGTTGATGATGAGTAGTGGAAGGCAAAGACAACAAATAGTAATGTGATACTATGTTTGATCATGACCATATTGATAGACACTCTCGATCTTCTTACGTTAATAATATTGATTGAGGTTGCACCTCTTGATTTAGTTATTTATAATCATTCAGTAATGCAAGGATATGATTGATTACAATAGTGGAGGTAATTATTAGTAATCATTATAAAAAGTAGTCCGTATGTATAGGAGTACATAACGATCGATCAAATTGTCAAATGAGTATGGTAACATGCAAGGAATCTTAATAATGTAATATTGCTATTATATCCCTCTTAATTTGTATAAATCTTTTCTTTAAGTATTCGAATTTTTACTAAACTAATTCCTTTAAAATATTGAACAAAAGGATTTATTTTTAAATAAGGAAATTATACTTCATGATAATGTGAATTGTAGATACTTGTTTATTTAAATGCATGATCCCACATGGGTTAGCGGAATGTCAACCCAAATGAAAATATTCAACTTCTACCAACACTTCTACTAAATATATATTTACAATGTTCCCACTTCCCATCTTTTTTATTTTATTTTAATTAAAACCGAACGCAACATTTCTTATATATTCATAACAAGTTTTTTTCAATATATTTGACCTTATTTAATTTGTTAGATTCGATAATAGATTAATATATAATCAATTGAAGAATGATGAGATGTTGAAATATTTACCAATCCCTAAAACGAATTAAGAGCAACACAAATTTTAGGGGTTATTGCTTCTAATTTTGTACTTGTTTCTTGATCCAAAGAACACTTGAATGCCTACCCTTGCTTTCTTCCTAGTTCCTTCTCATTGTTTGCTTCTCTTATGCTTTTGTACACAGGACGATATTTCTCCTCCACACTTAGATAGTCTAGTTTTCTCAATCATCAAAACTTCCGGTCGACTTTTTCTGGGAATGTGGGTTATCCCACATTGGATTCCTCATCCTCTTTGGTTCCTACATCTTCCTAGCTATAAGTTTCCCTCAACGTAACAAAGCAATATTCTTTATTACTGATTTGTCTATAACAAGCAAGAAAGCCGAACCGGCTATCATTATCATTGTTTCGACCTCTATGGGTGATACTTCTTATTCAACTTCAATTGGTGCTTTGAAATCTAGATCGTCATTGACAATCATTTCTGTAAAATAATATATATAATTGTTATGTCATGTTTCAAAAAGTATTTACTTTCTAAAATAAGTAGAATACATAAAAAATAAGTTTGATTGGATTTGAGGCATCAACCTCGTTAAAGTAAGACAAGAACACATTAATATACTTGAGATGCAACATCAAGAGCGAGCTCTTTAAAAAAAGATAATAAAATTAAAACACGCTGAAGCTCATTGCTGGATAAACAGCCAGAGTAGATTCTGAAATTTCCATCACAACGGAAAGAAACCGTCTGTAAGAACCTTAAACCAGAAATATCAGCCTGATCTATTTGATTTGCTGCATGATTCAAATATCCCATCTCTTTTTGACACGGAACATCAGGGCTGACGATCTTACATCATCTTGTGGCACTTGAAGCATCAACTGCACCTTCATCTTCATTGGTGCTGTTTTTGCTTTCCCATCTTCTTCACCAACCTACAGTTATTGTAAAACATATGAAACTGTCAACTAAGAATACCCTCAAGAAAAAGTCTTTTTAAGTGGGATATCAGAACATCATACGAAAATTTAACATTTTCATCATAGTATGAATGTTAAGCTTGATATTTTTACTATTTCAAATCATGTATATAGTGTTGTTATTCCAATTCATCAACACATTAAGATTAATGTTTTCAACTCTGAGACTGAATAATTCAAATTTAGATGTATTCAACTAAACTAAAGGAATTTGAACTAATGTGTAAAGACAAGGTCAGACTACGATTTGGAACGGCAGAGCAGTATATTTTTGTTAAATTCAGGGTGTAGACCACACCCTGATGAGGGCCATAGTTCTACACTGGGATGAACATTTGAATAGAAAGCTAATTTCAAAAGTTTAAACATCCTAAACATCTATTAACAAGATTTACTATTAGTAATTGAACTAATGCGTAGGACTATGCTTGAAGAAGTTGTAGCCCTATGCCATCTGTAGAAAACAGAAAACTAATAGTTGAGCGTAGCATTACGCTCTACTAAAACTATTGTTCACTTTGCATACGAAACTTAGGGGGCAGTTGGTTGGGGTTATTAGAAGACAATGGATGGAAATGATAATCATTTATGGTTTTGATAGAAATAAAGAATGATTAATGTTGTCTGGTTTTATAGTGCAGTCAATGATTCTATTATTTACAAGCAAAATCATTCCTCCCAATTTGGGGGAACAAAAGTTTCTTAGCCTACTATCTCTCTCTTCCACTTCCGCCCTTTATCTCGCCCCTTCCCCTGTGTCTTCAAATGAAACTCGCCTATGTCTTCAACGTTTTTACGTTCAATTTGGAGCGATGACCACCGTTGCTCTATTCGGTTTTGCAGTGATGACCACCGTTGTTGTAACCGATTTCCAGTAATCTTTTTTTATGTTCATGTTTCATGTGATGACCACTGTTGCAGTAATCATTTTTCTGTTCAATTTGCAGTAACCGATTTTCTGTTCGATTTGCAGTGATTTTGATTTTCTGTCAAGAACCCTGATCTCAAGTTCTCATGTGGTTTTCAAGTGATTTTGATTTTCTCTCAAGAACCCTAATGTCAAGTAATTTTGATTTTGAACTGAATCAAATGGTTTTATTTTAAAGAGTCACGCTCTTTCACTTTAAAGGCCCTAAGCTAAGAAAGAGGTTGAACGCATACACACAAACCCACTTTGAGCCGGATCCAAGCTCCAGTAGACAGCAAGACAGCCATTGTGGTAAACGGGAGCCTTATTATCAGTCTGCCTCCTTTCTCTTGATGGAATATCTCGATAGCCGAGCTCCTACTTTCCTTGTGTTCTTCAATGGCACAACATCCATCCTCTGTTTTCAGGGTCAGACATCGTGTCATTGCTATCCCCTTTTTAGCCAATACTGAATCAATGGCATAGCCACATAGGTATTGTTTATAAAGTAAAAGATCTCCTCCGTTTAAAAAATGTAAACAACTTTGACATATCTGAACGGATAAGCATTGTGGGATCAATGGTTGTGGTCACTTATCAAAGATCTATGAACAAGTTCTATGCATATCCAATTGCTTGGGGCTAGGCTTTCTGTCACCATTCTCGGGGTGATCTCTCCCTAAATCCTACACAACAACAGCTCGTGGATAGATCCATAGGTTCTCCAAGAACATTGAGGGAAAGCAACATGACTTGACTTCTAATGGCCGTATGGGTATAAATGAGAAATAGCATGTGTTATTGTCTTATTGAGACACTAACACCAATTTAGAATACATATAATCTAATATATGATATGTATCAGCATGACAGTAGTAGCATGGTTGTGGTGGGGGCAGGGGGTGGACAGTGTTGGTTAAATCGGATGTAAAGGGATGGATGGAATTCAATTCCTTCACTCATGCTAAGGAATGACAAATTCATTAATTTGTGGAATTCAAAGAACTCCATCCATTTCAGTATGTGAACCAAACAAAAGAACTGGAATTTGGTCAAAGGAATTGATCATTCCAATTCCCTTGGAATCCTCTAAATTCTGCAAACCAAACAACTCCTTTTCCCTCTTAAAACATCCTTTCAAGAAAACAGAGGCTTCCTTTAAACAGATTAATTTTCTGCCACTAAATTCTTTATTTTAGAAATTATTTACATTTTAAATTTTGTATATACAGACACCTAGAAAAATGGGGGATTTCAATACAGAAATATCTAGGGACTGAATGTTTCATGGCAAGTCTTTCTTATAACTTGTTTCTACAAATTCAGTGGTGCTCTTCAGGAACATATCTGATTAGCTTAATGATTTTGGTCAGAATGATTAAAGAAAAGATGCATCAGTTTCTCGATGTCTTTCCACTACACCATGACGTAGACACACAAATAATATAAGAAAGGAAAAAAAAAGTCAAATATAGTTGATAATGAGGAATAATTACTACATTATTCACTAATGGTTACTGCAAGACGATTCCTATCAAAATCATTGCAGGCGAATCAGATGAAGCTTACCCACATAGATGCCCAACCTAATTGCACTTCTGAGTCATAACCAGCTTTGACTTTGTACTCCTTGCCTATTGTGTGTTTGTAAACAGCACTCCAGCAATTTGTATCAAAGTAGTAGGAGTAGCTGAGAATAAATACCAGCAGGAATGCAAGATTACTAATACCAGACAGCTGTTTGTACTCAAATATAATATATACTAATAAATAGAACAACAAAAATGACAGAGAGAAGAATAGTGAAACCGTTGTCCAGATTGAGCAGATATAATCGACAGGTAATATGAAAAAAAAAATCTGTGGCAGTACATGAATAATCTAAATACTTTTCTTTCCTGTTAAAGACAAATAAAACAAGCATTTGAAACCATTAAGAAATAAGCAGTCCATCCAATAATCTATAAATTCTTACATGAAATTTTTCCAAAGAGGTAAGTGTTTATCCGTCGATTTTAGGTATAAAGAATAATGCACCCAATGATAAGGTAACTCTTCCTACTTCAATTTAATGAAGTTTGGGCATGTTAAAAAGTCATCTATAGACCACTGTATTAGGTACTAGTATCTATTCAGTATTCACTATATTTCTACAAACATGACCTCGGATAGGAGTGCGTGAAGTTTTGTGCAAGGACTTATGGTTACTTTGGTCGGAGAAAGGGGTTGGAGTGGTAGAGACAAGAGATTAGAATGAGGGAGGGTTAGAAAGCCGACTGCTAGTTATCGGAGCCCCAGACTAGGTATGGGGACTCCTTGGGGTAGATATAAGTAGCTTTTGTGCGAGTTTAGCTGGAAAGGAGTCTTTTGGCTCACTTACTTTTCTATTGTTTTATTATGTTTCATACTTTCCTGTATGATTTTATTTTCCTCACTTGTTTAAATCCTTTATCATGTTGTTTACCATGCTTACTTGCTCTACTTTTCCAAACCTCTCTTCCTCTCATTATTTTCCTCACTTGTTTAAATCCTTTATCATGTGGGATTTAATGAGTTTGTTTTGTTAGGTTATCAATGCAAGTCAATCAAAACATATGATTCCCATTGTGTAATTTTGACAATCAATGTGAAGTGCATATCCATGAATATGAACCTATATCTCTTACAATTTAGCAATGCATAGAATTTCAGATATAATGCAAATGCAGATGAAATTTTTAATTACAATTTAGCAATGCATAGAATTTCAGATATAATGCAAATGCAGATGAAAATTTTAAGTTCATAAAATACCTGTCCCTGATCTGCATCCAATTTTTTTTGTTACCACATTTCACTTTCCTTAATAAAATTAATTTATCTTTTGACTCGATGCTAGAAGCAGATCATAAGAACACTTTCAAGAGTTGCAGCCCCAAGCTCACCTCAACTTGTCAGAAGGACCAAAGCGACGCTTGAATGAGAAGGATAATGCATTTGAAGGCAGAGAAATGCTTGGGATGAAGGTAGTCAGTTCATCCTGCAACACCAAATCATATAACTTAACTTGGTGTGGCATCGAAGAGAAGACCTTATATATTGAGTCATTAAGAATAAGAAAACAAAAAAACAAAGGACAAAGCTGGGAAAAAGACCTTGTAGGAGTATCTTAAATTCAAATTATCATCCCGGTACTGAGCATTGCAAATTCCATTAAGAACTTGACCTTTGAAAATTCCACTAACTGACAACTTTGGAGATGCATCCTCCTCTTCCAGATCCTCATTCTCTTCTAATGACACTTCACCAAAGGGAAATCTTAAGGTTGTTTTTGGCTGCAACACCAAGAGGGCAATAGAAGATCCTTACAGTGATGCAAAAGAGATATTCTGAAAGCTCAAGCAACGGGTTTGTGGCATAAAGGTGGACATGATAGACACTCACCAAGCCAACAGATGGAAAGGGAGAAGTCAACTCGAGTTTGCAAGCAGGAGCAAGATCAGCAGCCATAGTCACTTCTCCTAGCTGCGCCTGAAAGAATACATATACAATCGCATGAAGATGATAAATAGAAAAAGGAAAAACAAAAAAAGAAAAAAAAAAGAAAAAAAAAAACGTTTCGACATATCAAATACATATTTAGGGCATAATATGATTTTTCAGATTATAAAATGTGAATGAATAAAATTTGACAGAGAAATAGGGAGGAAGATGGTACCTTGACATCGTGAGCGGCAGTGAGCTGCAAACCAGGTGCAATCTCGAAAGAGCCATTGAGGAGAGCATTATATTCATGGAGATCGTAGCGGCAGGAGAGGTGTTTAGAGGTAAAGGTTAATTGAGGATGAGAGACATGTCCCTCGTTGTTGTTCTGAAAGCAGAGCTTGAGCTTGGCAAGATTGTGGAACAACTTGCAGGATACCTTGTGGAAGAAAAGAGATGTGTCGCTATCGAACTCGGTGGTGACTCTGATAGACGGTCGACGGCTAGAAGCGGATGGCTGTGGTTGAATAGAATCAGCAGCGGTAGATGGAATTAGAGAACTAGGGTCGGATGATACTGATTCTAACATATCCCTGTTATCTGTTTCCTCTGCGGAAATGACCTTGTTTATATCACACTTCGCTGGGAGGAGGAAAGCACTGTCATACAACTTCTTTTTGGAATATAGAGCCTTAAAATCGATCACAGACTCACTCATAGCAAATTCTGATCATAAATCAAGTAATCGATCACGGCTTTTCCAAGTCCAACACAGGCTCACTATAACAATATCCAAAGCCCAAAATGAAGTCAATCGTCACCTTTTAGTATATAATCGTACATGAATCATAACAAACATTAAACCAAAATACTCGCAAACATGGAAAATTTAGAGGGTATTTGGGATTATTTATGAAAATAATTTATTGATTTATTTCAGTGTGACATCGATAATAAATATTTTTGAGTGTTTAGATAAATAATTTGTATCGACGCCAAATCAGTAATAAGAAGTTTTTAAAGAAGTTAAACCATTCTAACTTATAATAAATTGATAAAAAAACATAAATTATTTCAAATAAACAATCCCAAACACTCATTATAAACTTAATTATTTTTGGGATTAGGGAGTTTATACTTCAATACTGTTTCCTTACATGATTGGTGGATCTTTTCTCTTTAACGGATGCAGCCTGCAGGTGCGGCCCAAATTCTGGGCAAAGAGAGCGGTGGCCCAACCGCCCAAGGAAGCCCAACAGTTTAATAATTTCAGTTTCTTAAAAAGTTATCCGCTTCACCGCTCTTCTCGGCCTATCGCTCACACCTCTTCACACCTGCCTCCGCCTTCTGGCCTCGCCTTCACTCACGACTGGCGCCAGGCCACCATTGCTCTCGGCTATTGGCTCTCACTTCTCAAATCTCACCTCTGCCATCAAATCTCACTCAGTTTCCCTGAGGGTCCAGGTGTTCTATTCTTTATTTACTGTATGATTTGCTTATTTTGGTTGAATTTTGTGAGTTATTTGCTGATATCTCGTATCTTTGATGATTTGACTACTTGAATGATTTTCTTAAACTTATTTGATTTGCTTATGGGGGAGCAATCCTTTTAAGGCTAATTTTGATTGTTTCATATCTTGATGATTCGACTATATTTCAACTTCGTGTTTCTATACTAGGAATTAAAACTTTGAAGTTTTAGGTGTAAATAAATCAAAGTATAGAAGCGAGCAAGGTTCTGAAAAGTTTTTTAGCTCGAAAAAGCCCTTGGAGGATGACACCTAAAACCCTCTCCGTCACCTCCTTTTCTCCATTCCTTCTTCCTCACCAATTCCAAACTCCCAAATTCTGCAATTCTAGTCGGCCTATAATCAGTTGCAGAGCCATTATTTCACAACAAAATCAAACCCCATTGTCGGTTTCTGAATCACAAGGAACTGGAGCAGCCGCCCCGACCAGAGGGGATATTTTCCTTGAACGACAACAACTCTTGGCGGAATCCGCTCTGGATATAGAAAAGAAGAAGAAGAAGAAAAGGAAAGAGAAAACTAGCAGTTCATTGAAAGCTGCTACATCAACTTATAGCTGTTATGGGTGTGGAGCTCCATTGCAGATTTCAGAAATGGATGCCCCGGGTTATGTTGAGCCGGAAACTTATGAGCTGGTATGAAAATTGATTTGAATTTGTTCAGYTGTTGAAATTCAGATAATTGTTTCATAACAAAAAATGTCCATTTGATTTGTGTCAAATTCCATTGTTCCAAGCAGATCGGTCTTCTGAAAAAGGATAGGTGTATATTTTGGAACTAAATGTCACCAATGACGATCTTAAGTTTTACCTTTGATTGCACAAATGTTCACACTATTAGATGGACAATACTTGGAAAGTGGCAACTAAGAACCAACTATTCGCATTATTCATGATGAAAATGCATAACATTCACTATGAAAATGCATGATATCATGAATATTTTGGGTTATTCACCTTAAGTAATACATGAAATAATTGGTTTTCATGGGTAAATGATATGTAATAATATCTATTATGTCATTGTGTTACATATGCTGCTCTTTTTTGGATTACAGGGGATATGAAGTTTATAATTTCTGAAGAAAATGACTACTATGTTAAACTTATATTCAGTGCTACAAATAAGAAACAATTTTTGAAAATGAAGCCTAATTCAGGTTGAAAAATAGTTTATGGTTGAGGATGACACTTATTCTCCTTATCCGTTTTGGCTGAATTTTCTTGTTTACAGGGGTTGTTTTTTTGTCTTCTTTCCATAGTTGATTGTGATCTGTATCACAAATCAGAATTCTAGAATCATATCATAAAAACACCTGTGGATGTAAGCACTTTGCTGAACCATGTAATAATTGTGCTCTTCCTTTCATTATTAATTCTGTGATCTATCATTGCAAGTTACAATAATCACTGATAATTTTGTAAAAATGAATGTAATCATTTAAAAAACACCCGCTTCATCTCGGAAACCAATTTCGAGAGGTGGGTGTAATGCAATGTGACATTTATGGATTGATCCATGTTTTTCATTCATTTTTTCTAATGTTATGTTGTATTAATTTATTTGGTGTTGTTTTTGGGTGTGTTATTTGCAGAAGAAGAAACACCATCAGCTTAGGACAATTCTTTGTGGTAGGTGCCGCCTATTATCTCATGGGCACATGGTGACGGCTGTGGGTGGCAATGGAGGTTATGCCGGTGGAAAGCAGTTTGTTACTGCAGAGGAGCTTAGAGAAAAGTTACGTCACTTACGCCTTGAGAAAGCTTTGATTGTAAAACTGGTGAGGCCGGCCCATTTAACCATTTATCCCCCTCTCACATTTCCATTATGGAAGCATAGTCTTATAGTTTATAGTTCTAATGGTTCAGGGTTGTATGCTTAATCACTTTTAGGTTGATATAGTGGATTTCAATGGCAGTTTTTTGGCTCATGTTCGTGATCTTGCTGGTGCAAATCCAATTATATTAGTTGTGACTAAGGTAATTGTTTTATTTTCTTTTTGTGTTTAACATCAAGCTTCGTTTTTGTTAATTTTCCTCACAATGTTGATAAAGGTTGATCTTCTTCCCAAAGAGACGGATTTCAATTGTGTTGGCGATTGGGTTGTGGAAGCCACCATGAGAAAGAAGCTCAAGTAAGTCTGACCTCGATTACTTTTGCTTGTTTCATCATTGCATATCTTGATACAAAGTTCTCTTGGTGAATATATTACTTAATGGTTCCTCTTTTCACTTAATGGTTCCTCTTTTCATGCCATTTAAACCAAACCAAATGAACCCCGTAAATCCCATACGAAGTGGGGCCTGGCGACATTAAGATGTATGCAACTTTTTCTCTACCCTGTAAATCTCATACGAAGGGGTTCCTTGAGAGGGTAAGATGTAGGCAGGAGGAGAGAAAGATATGCTACCTTATGATCTGATGTGATTCATGATCTTCTAAGAGTTTCTTTATAACATTTACATTGATTGCAGTGTTTTAAGTGTCCACTTGACAAGTTCAAAGTCATTGGTTGGAATTGCTGGAGTTGTGTCTGAAATTCAGAAGGAGAAGAAGGTAATTGGCTGTACTGTGCTTTGTGATTCTGTTCCCATGTTTGTGTACCATTTTTAACTTATTACATAATGTCTTTTCTGTTTGCTCTCACCTGTAACTTGATTTCTTCATTTATCTATTTGTTTGCAAGCCGGGGTCTTCACAGAAACAACCTATCTACCTACCCCTTGGGGTAGATGGTAAGCTCTGTTCCCGGACCCTACCTTTGCTTGGGTCTGCTTGGTTTGGTTTGGTCTTTGGATTCATTGGTAGCCAAGGATCTCATTCAATCTTCTCTTTGATTAACTACATTGTTTTCCTGGGAGATTTGTGGTTCAATGCTCGAGCACCAATTATAAATACTTTTTACTAATACTCATGAAATTCAGCATCAGAATGTTGCATCTTTTTGCTACAATCAATCAGACTTTACTTTCTTGCAAAGTAAGATATGTGACACTGTTTTTTTGTCCTTTTTTTGTAGGGGCGCGACGTGTACATTCTGGTTAGCAAATTCATTACTGGACAGTAGCCGTTTATGTGCTAACACAATATTTGGAGCTATTTTAATGAATTCCAGTATAACAACTTTAGGTTCCATATGGTTTTTTCTTCGTTTACTGAAACAGCAGGGATAATTTTCTGCATCTCTACAGGGAGCAGCTAATGTCGGGAAATCTGCATTTATCAATGCATTATTGAGTAAGTTAGTTTTTGTTGAAACTTAGATTATCATCTTTATTTGTTATCTGATTTCTTTATCTTATAACAAACTAACCATCCCCTTATGCATATACATATTGCAATGTTTACTATATGTTTTAATTCTGTAGAGCTTTTTGTTCTATCAAAATTCAACTTGTTTGAGATATTTTTTGCATACGCATACACAAAGTTTAGGTTGAACCTTTTAATATGAATTTTTTTGAAAATAGGAGTCCATAAAGTTGTGAAAAAGAGTTTGCATTACCTTCCAGCGCAACTCATTGTACGAATCCCACGGCCATCATGGAAGGTAAATCACGATGTCCTAGGGCAGGATGGGTGGGGCCGGATTTGAACCCGGGACCATGTGGTCGAAATTCCACCCTCTTTCTGCTAGGACAATTAGTTGTTCGTCAAGAAGAAAAACATGAAAGGAAAAGTTCCTCAAGTTGAGTTTCAGGAAGTGGTTGTTGCAATTTTCATGGAAGGAGTATGATTAGGGCTGTAAACGAACCGAACGTTCAGCGAACCGTTCGTGAACCGTTTGGCGGGAAGTTCGTTTATGTTCGTTTATTTAATAAATGAACGAACATGAACAAAAAATTTTGTTCGTTTAGTTAAACGAACGAACATGAACATGAGCCTCGTTCGTTCATTTATGTTCGTGAACGTTCGTTCGTTTATGTTCGTGAACGTTCGTTCGTTTATGTTCGTTTAAGTTCGTTTATGTATTAATTTTAATATATAATTTTTATTTATTTAGTTTGAATTCAAAATTTAAAATCTTTTTAAGTATTGGGCTTTTAAGAGGGTGTTCGTTTGTTTATGTTCATTTAGGCATGTTCGTTTATGTTCATTTAGGCATGTTCGTTTACGTTCTTTTATGTTCGTTTATGTTCGTTAGGCCTGTTCGTTTATGTTCGTTCGTTTACGTTCGTTTAACTTGTTAACGAACGAACATAAACGAACACGAACACATCGGATTTCTAAACGAACGAACATGAACACAATTATTTTCGTTCGTTTACCGTTCGTGTTCGTTCGTTTGTTCGGTTAAGTTAAACGAACGAACACGAACAAGCCTCCGTTCGTGTTCGTTCGGTTCGTTTACAGCCCTAAGTATGATGATTAGTTAGCTTAGCTAGTCTTTGATTCGGTTTTTATGCAATGTTATTTACATTTGAGAAAGTTCCCAAAATGCAGGGATGCTTTCACATAAAGATCCGGTTGCTGCAATGGCAAGAAAATACAAACCGATACAATCTGCTGTTCCTGGAACCACAGTTGGCCCCATTCAAATTAACGCTTTCCTTGGAGGAGGGGTATGTATGCATGTTACATTTTACGTCTTATAGCGAATTTAAATGAATGATATTTCTCAAGTTTGAAGTGTTGTAATTCAGAAAGTATACGACACACCTGGAGTTCATCTTCATCATAGGCAAGCTGCAGTGATTCATTCTCAAGATTTACCCGCCCTTGCTCCACGCAGTCGCCTCAGAGGTCAATCATTCACGGTATCTACCTCTCCCTTGAAGGTTTCAAGGGTACCATTTAGTTTCTTTTGATTTTCATTTTCATATTGTCTGTATAACAGAAGCAGCTAGTCTTGGATCATTGGGTAAGTGAGAAAATGGAGTTTAATGGCTTAACTGGTTTTTCTATATTCTGGGGAGGTCTTGTTCGAATTGATGTTTTGAAGGTAACATTGTAATTTCACTTTCTTACTATTTTACTTTGTACATCCACCTCCCGACGGGAATACCGAGTTCGTATGATTATTTTGTTTCAATTTTTCAGGCCCTTCCTGAATCATGTTTAACATTTTATGGACCCAAGGCGCTAAAGCTTCATATAGTACCCTCGAATAAAGCAGATGAATTTTACAAGGTATTGTTGAATTTGTAAGATATAGAAATAACAAAGTAATGCTTATTGTCTCTCGCATGCATTTGCAACAGATTCTATTTATACTGGTATTTGGGTATCAAAAGCTGCCCCCTATAAACATCTGATATGATTTTCTAATACAAAATCGATATGGATTGAGCTACAAGCTTAACACCCTACATGCAAGAATCATTGTAAATTTTGAAAGTTGACTTGACCTTTTTGACTCAAAAGATCCTTGTAACGTATGCAGAAAGAAGTAGGGGTTCTTTTATCACCTCCAAGCGGAGAACAAGTAGCAGATTGGGTAGGACTTGAGACTGTTCGCCAATTAAAAATAAGATTCGATGACACAAAAAGGTATGTATTTTGTAGTATGCTAGCTAGCTATTGAATACTATGACATTAAAGCTAAAGATATTTGTGCCTTTTAGACCTGCTTGTGATGTGGCCATCTCGGGTCTTGGATGGATAACTGTTGAACCAGTTAGCCAAACACTCAAAGAAGCGAGTTTGAACTTAGTAGAAGAAGAGGCCATGGAGATTTCACTAGATGTTCATGTCCCGAAGCCAGTTGAGATTTTCATTCGGCCTCCACTTCCGGTGGGGAAGCTTGGAGGAGAATGGTATCAATATCGAGATTTAACAGAGAAAGAAGAAGAAACCAGACCCAAGTGGTACTTCTGAGATCCCTTTACTTCTAAATGGAAATATGGAGAGCATAAATTCTCAAGTATTTTGGCTATAGGAATGTACCAAATGAATAGGCGAGACTAGCATTTAAATTGCTGTTTATCACCGTCATTTTTGTATTGTAAATGAGATGCCCAAAGAAAACAATAATTTTGTTCGAGTCTTGCTATCCTGTAATGGTAGTCCCATCCAAACTCGTGCTCGTCCTCCATTTTGGCCGCCACACACCCACCATACCATGTCTTCTGCCACATCCTCTGCTAGCTTTCCCTAGTCTCCTGTCATCAGATTCTTCGACATCAATTTCAGGTACTTCAAGAACATCCCTAGCATCTTCTCTTTGCGCTTCCCGAGGTGTAGAAACCCTGTGCCAAGCCCTCATCTGGTTATTCTGGATTTTTTTTATTGGTATTATGACATGAGATTCCCCAGGAGCAACAGAGAAAAAGATCTGCTGAAGCCGGAGGAGGGTGTAGAGATTTCATGATTTTATTTCTTCTTTTTAGTTGTGTGCCAACACATTTTTGGTTGTGTTCTTACTGCATGTACAAATAAAATTTCAAAGAAACTTGAAATAGGATCTAGAGAAAAAGCCCTTTCCGGGTACCATCTCATATGTATAAACAAACAATAACAACAAATAACTATACTTGTACCTGTTTGGACTAAACGAAACAAGCTTTCATGCTTTGCTTATTTTAAGGAACAAGATGCTACTTGTGATAACCGGGTTTTTCGATTACAAAGTTGAGGGTTAGTTTTAAATAATGGTGATAAGTTGAGGAGATTAAATTGTTTGTGCTTAAATGTTTATAAATTCTCACCGCCTTTTATTGTTTATATGGTTATTTTATGAGATATTTTTATTATCTCATGGGAGGGTGTGAGAAGAAAATATTTTAAAATATCAATCCCATCATCGTCTCTTAATATTTAAAATGAGTACTAAGATGTTTATCTTATCTCATTGGTTTTGGGGAAGAAAAGAAAGAAAAACTTATGTGTTCTAAAGTTAGAGAGAAACAAGAATAAAAAAGGAGAAGTAAAAGTTGATTTTGTGATTATAATCTGAATATGTTCTGCTGTTCATCTTCATTTTTGTGATCATAAGGTGTGTTTTTAGTTATAAGTTTTACCTTAAAAATTTCATTTGATATGGTCTTAATAGAGAACCGTATAGTTACATACTTGAGTGTTTTTGAATGATTATGTACTATTTTTAGTATAACGGTGAGTTTTTGTTTAAATTTTTTCTTATTTGGAAAGTAGGTATAAGAACCATGATTCTTTATATGAGATTTTAATATAAAACAGTTTGATGCCATTATTGGCAAAAGAGTGGATTTTTATTATGATTATATCATGTGTGGAAATAAGAGTGACATATCAAAGAGCTGAGTATATTGGGATAAGAGCGACATAATCAATTTCTAGAAATGATGATCTTTTGATCATGGGTAATGAGATGACCTTTTTCTCTATTGAATTTGAATATCAGAATAGCGGATATAGTCATGATTTAATGGGTTAGGTCCATTTATTTTTCTTGGGAATAAGGGTTTAGGATTTTTTTGGTAGAGAAGGGGGAGACCCCTTCAGATCAAGAAAAAAACACTAAAACGCTAAAAGCAAACAATAACGCGCTCGTGTGGGAGGAAACCTCAACCACCAGAAAATCCAAGGCACCCCGAGGGGAAAGAGAGGAGGGGAAGAGGGGGAGAAGAGAAAGAAGGAGAGAGAGAGAGAGAGAGAGAGAGAGAGAAAGAAACCAACCACAAGGGAAGGGCCCAACCAAGCCAAGACCGGGAAACAACGGGGGGACCACAAGAGTAGGAAAAAGGGGCATAAAAAGGCACACCCCTAGACTGCATCAAGAAAAACAAGAGAACAAAGGAGCTCATGAGACCAGAGAGGAAGCACAAGAAGACAGGCAGTTAAGGGAGGTTTCAGGCAAGGCGAGCCCTGACAACATTAGGAGAGGGCTTGAAGGTCAGGCTTAGGAGCCTGGACCAGACATCATCGGTGATCGTCTTCACCACCATAATATACGATCCTCTTTTATTCTTGAAGATGCGATTATTCCTTTCCTGCCACAAGTTTAGGGTTTAGGGTTAGGGTTTTAGGTTGTAGGGTTCAGGGTTAGGGGTTTAGGGTTTAGGGTTAAGGGTTAAGGGTTTAGGGTTTAAGGTTTTTTTGCTAGGGAGCGGGGAGACCCCTCCAGATCAAGGCAAAACACTAAAACGCTAAAAGCAACAATGAAGCGCGCGGGTGGGAGGAAACCTCAACCACCCTCAACCACCAGCATAACCAAGGCACCCCGAGGGGGAAGAAGGAGACATACAGAAAAGAAGAAAGAAAAGAAGAGAGGGAGACAGAGAGAAGAACGAGAAGAGAAAGAAAGAGAGAAAGAAAGGAGGGAAGAAAAGGAACAGAGAAAGAGGGGGAGAGAGAGAGAGGAAGAAGGGGAGAGGAAAAAGAAGTCAAGACCGGGAAGCAACGGAGGACACCACAAGGGAAGTAAAAGGGGCCTAAAACAAGCACACCCTATACCGCACCAAGAAAAACAAGAGGGCAAAGGAGCTCACACCACCAAAGACACATCACAAGAGGACAAACAGCTAAGGGAGGTTCCAATTAAGCCGAGCCCGGACAATATTGAGGGAGGGCTTGAAGGTCATGTGATAACCAGATCTTGGTTATTACCCAAGGTATTTAATACGTGATTATTTGATTTAATAATTATGTGACAGCATGATAATTTGATACGTGTTGGTATGAGAATTCGTGAATTTAAAATATATATATAAATATATATATATATATATATATATATTTGATGCATAAATGAGCTATGTATGATGTATATGGATATATATATTATATGTATGTATGCATGAATGTGCAAGAAGAATGTGKGTGCTTGCATGTAGTTTTGTGAGTTTAGCCGACTTTCCCTTTTGGGAAAGTATAAAAGGGGCTTCAYCCCTTATCTTTGATTTTCYTGTCATTTGAGAAGAAAGTTGAGAGGTTTTAAGACAAGTGTTGTCCGGCTTATTAAGAGAAGGTGATTGCAAGTTGTTTTTCAAGTGTCAAGTTTCAAGAAGGATTGATTCTAGTGTTTTGGGTTTCAAAAGCTTTTTAAGGTGAGTGGTTTCTAAA
>NC_037538.1:449120-450795 GCF_001531365.2 Cynara cardunculus var. scolymus
TTTCTTTGTTACTAAACCTAAATTAAATTATAATTAAAAAAATTTAATTAAGGAAATTACACCAAAACACAAGAACTTTTAATAAGATTAATTTGATAATGATATCGAATTATTTTTTTGTCAAAACTTTATAATATTTTCAAATTTATATTTTATTCAAAAATAAAAACATTATTGTTTTCTCAAAACCACATAAAACCGTATTATATCGACATATAAAGAAATAAAACGAAACATTGAAATCAAGATGTGTCTCGCTGCATTGCACGGATACCCTTATAATATGATTAATTTATTTAGGTTGAAATTTGTTGAATCTTAATTTGATATGGATTTCATATATTTATTTTAAGAAAAAACCTCAAAAAATTTCTCTTGGATTGAGGAAATAATTTTTATAGATTCTTTTGGCTTCCAAAAATAAAGTTTTTAAAATAAAATTTTGAAAGTTGATTTTTTCAAAATATGAATTAATTGGTTTCATTACAATTAAAGAATAACTTGACTTCAACTAAATAAAAATAAAGTTAAATATATATATATAAAAGAGTGATCAAATACAAACCATCATCTTTTATGCAAACCCTATAAACCAATTACATCTATCCATTTTCTTGATCAATGATCATGATTAAAATATGTTATATTAATAAAGTAAAAAATAAAATAAAAGGTTTAATATTTAATCAAGAAATAGCAAAATTAGCAAACCATTTTAACTTTCAGCCATATTGTATTAGAAAAACAAATCATTGTTTCATTGACTTTCCTTCCATTGATATATTTGACATATCATGTTCCTAAAAAACATCTTTTTACAAACAACTTGGCAAAATATATTATTTGGGATTGGACTGGTTGATAAAACAGATTGATGTAATCTGAAACATGTTTCATACCAATCTAAAACTTGTTTCATACTAGTCTGATTCATAATGAGAATACATCAACAGTGAAATTAGTTTCATTGTTCGTCTGTATAATGAAATTTGAACCAAATATGGTCCAGTCAATGGAACATTTCCCAAAAATCTGAATAATATGTTTTGTTAATGAATTTCGTTTCATCATTGAAATTAGTTTCATGGACTCCACAATTCCAAAAACTGAATGACATTGTTCCAGCAGTGAAATTTGTTGAAATGTTTCCTAACCAAAATGGAATCGGTTTCATGGTTTCTAACCAAGATGAACTCGGTTTTACATATGAAACTAAATATTGTTTGGTCAATGAAACACTTCAAGAACTGAATAATAATATTTCATTCAATTTTAATTTGTTTCATGTTTTTAACCAAAATGGAATCAGTTTCATGGTTTATAGCCAAGATGAAATTGGTTTTATTAATGAAACCAAATATGTTCGGTCAATAAAACATTTCAATATTTGAATACTATTATTTCATTAATGAAAGGAGTTTCATGGTTCCTAACCAAAATGAAATTTGTTTCATTTTTTAAACATTTTAAAAACTGTATAACATGGTTTCATTAATGACATTTGTTTTATGAATGATAACAAAACAATATACTCAAAATCTAGAAAATATCACAAATATATTATTAATAAATCAATAACTACTTGTGATTTCATAAGAAATAAATTATTACAAATAGACTTTGTAGTTAATGTAGTATTTTTAAATCAATAAAAGAATATAAAATATTAATGATA
>NC_037538.1:450955-460350 GCF_001531365.2 Cynara cardunculus var. scolymus
AAACAATTATTATATTTAATTTTTCATATTTAAAAACAATTAAAATATTACCAAGATTAACCATTACAAATTAAAATATCATTCATACCCTTATTTATTAAAAATAAAGAGAAAAATATAGAATTATTCTATTGTTTGATAGTGATTTCTATAGTTTGCATGAAATAGGCAGTTTGCAATCTAACCCCCTATATGTGTGTGTGTGTGTAAATTAAGAACATGTTAGATTCTTCAAAATAAAATAAAAAAAGATTTTTTCCTTGCTTCAACATATTTTTTAAAATATTCTCTTGAATGAAAAAAGATAGAGGTGAAGATAAAAATTATTAAATTTGAAGAAATCTTTAGAACGACTATTTAAAAGTGAAAATGATAGTTATTATTTACACCAATAAAAGTATGTTAAAATTAAATATCTAAAAGAAATAAATAATATTTTATTTTATATTAAGTATTTAAAAATTATATTTAGAGTGTCTTCGGTGTCTAGACAGGACAAGACAATTGTTCAATATTTGGTAAGATAGAACTAGACAGAACATAACAAGTAAAATGGTCAATTTATTCTTAATGAGTTGTTCATTTTAATTAATTTATGTAGTTTATTAAATTATAATAAAATAATTATTTTTTATACATAATATAATATCATAAAGTTTTCATCAAAACAATTAAAATGACATCAAATAAAAAGTTTATGTAGTTTTCAATTTTTATTTTTATCTCTTTTTTATATTATTAATATATAATAAATTACATAAATTAATAAAAAATATAGAAGCCATATAAAATTAGTATTTTGAGGATGGTAAAATGAAAGTTTAAAAACATAAAATACAATAAATAAAATTTAAAGAATGAATGAAATGTAAAAAAAATGCTTGTTTGATGTTTTAGAAAAGAATTATGTTTTATTTTAAAATTATATTGATAAAATATAAGTCTATTCTAACATAAATATTATGCAAACTTGAATGTAATTAAATGAAGATTTTGATTTTTCACTCTTTATTTAAAAACAAAATTAAAAAATCTATGGAATATGCTCTAACTTCGTTCATTTAAAAAAATGATAAATAAGTGATTTTTTTTATTAAATTCAAAATTTCTTACCATAATCTAATTAATGCTTGTTGACTTAAAAAAAAAGTGAATACGGATTTCATGTAATAATAAATTCTTTATGTTATTTTAAATGAATTCAAAAGGTTGAATTAGAAAGCAATAAATATATTCCCATCTTCTAAAATATTTTATTTAAAGAAACATTAATTTTTTTTATAAAAAGATAATTTAAAAATGTCAAAATAAGCAAATAAGCTTCTTAAATTAATTATGTTTAAAAAAAAAAGATACCATAAAATACAATATTTAACATCTTTATTCCAAATCAAACAAGATTAGTGATGGAGTTACACCTTCAACCTCGTACAATCGGTACGCTGAAACGACACCCTTTTGTTTTCTAAATCATAACCGATCAATAAATTACCCTGTGCGATGTTCCCAAAAATGGCAACATCTGAAGTGGGCACCATCGCTAAACATATAACCTGCTCACCAACCGGCACAAATACGTTATGTCTAAGCAACAAGACATCCGCCCCCTCAAAATGCATCGTGATTTTAGGGGCGTACTTCACTTCTTTAGCAACATAACACAAACTCAATATCTTTTGCGGGTCTTCAACCCTTCTCACATTTTTAAGGTTCTCCTTGATAGCCGCCTCCACTTTATGGTACAGCTTATCATGTAACGTTGTCAAGGTTGCACCTGAATCCAAGATCATGTTCCCTTTATGCATCCGCTTTGTGGGGTTCGAGAAGTCGCTATACTTCAGTCGTATATCGCTCACACTGATCCCTTCTAGCGTCACGTAATAAAACATACGTGGCCATTTTGGGACGAGCGGAGTAGAAACGACTTGTGACCCGAAACTAATTATGTCACCGAAGACGAGTTTACTGGACAATTTCGACAAATCATCGTTCACCGGGTATGGGATTAGACAGTATGAAAACTTGGGTGCCACTAAAGTACGTAATTGTGACACAAGGGAGAAGTCTCCTCCGCCAAGGCCAACAACACCGCTCGAGGTCTCATGGGAAATACCGCCGTTGCGGAAAGAGCAACCGAAAACGATATCTTGGATGGTCCGACCACCTATCTTGATGGTTTCCGTAGCGACATCACCGATGCTATAAGTTCCGTCACTATAACTGGTGGTATACTGACAAGTTTTTGTTGATGAGCAATTGGTTTCGAGAAATGATGGATCCCTACATGCCTCCGATTTACAACCAAGTGCTTTATAAGTCGAAGATGACTTTGGGTCAAAAATCGAACCAGTGTGCTTATAACATTGAGTGCAAGGTCTACATTGTATCCATGTCAAATCGCTACCGGTATCTGCGATGGCCAAGATTTGATGCGACGGGTTTCCGATGAAAATGTTCATGAGATACTCCCCCCAATCGGGACTTATCTGGGTTTGGTACGTCGATGAGCTTGGTTTGAGACATCTGGCCTTATCAAAAGAGCGTTGCAAAGCACGACCAAGGCGTTGTGAAAAGGTTATTCCATGATCGTAAAAGGGGGATTTGATGGAATCACGATGGATGAGGTCGATGCTAAAAGTGGCATCGGCGGCGGCGGCGCTTATGTTTATCGCCGTAGAACAACCGCCGCTGTATAGAATGGCTAGTGTTATCCCAAGGGCAAGGGAGAAAATCGTCATGGTATTTTTTGTGACAAATTGATGTTTAGCTTCAAGGATTGGTACCGATTTATATAGGAAAAACAATTGACTTTTAATTAATTTGGGTAAAAATTAATTACCAGCAATCTTAACATAAAACCCGTTTTTGATGAGAGACACCAATCAATATGATGGAGATTCACTGTTGAGATTAATGGAAACTTTTGATCGAATCCAAAAGCTGTTATGTATTTTAGACTTTTTAGCCAAATATCTCCATCCCTGTAATTAATTAATTATACGATTTGACAGCTAAGGCATGTGTGTTTGTGACTTTTACAAAAGATAATAACATACTTTTCTTGTAATTCAGTCAATAATTTTTTTTAATTAATTAATTATCAAGAATTAAAGTTCAAAATCTTTAAAAAATTACATTTAACTTTAACAAATTATTTATTTTAAAAATTATATCATTAATTATATTATTAAAATATTTTACATATTTAATTAAATATTATTTATTTTTTCGTAAACATTTCATTTCAATGTTAGTTACCCATTGATGAAATTCAATTAAAAAGAAACCATTTTTCTCTCACGATAATTATTTTAAGAGATGTCTAAATTTTGAGAAATTTACACATTCTCTCCTACTATATCCATTTTGAAAAACTAAAAGGATACTCGCACAATGTAACGAGATACATATCGGTTTTAATTTTCTATTTTATTCTTTGTCTATGTCGATGTTATAATACGATTTTATGTGTTTTTAAAAAAAAATAATGATTTTATTTTTAAATAAAATATAAATTTGAAGATATCATAAAATTTTGAAAAAAATTATATCAATGTTAATATCAAATCAACTGTTTAAATKTTYTYATTTTTTATATAATTTTTTCAATTTTTTTTATTATAATTTAATTTAAGTTTAAAAATGAATAATTTATTATTGATTTAATAATATATCATTTTATAAAGATAATAATTAAGTATTCTGTTAGAACTCAATGATTATCCTAATTATATTTTAGATTTTTTATATTTAAAATGAGATGTTTATATTGTATTTGATTATATTTATCTGCAGTTAGTTACACAAATTCAGATATGGAGCTTTAATAAGTTGTACTTACATACAATCTACTTGTAATCTTGAGTTATAAGTAACATGCATTAATAAACAGTACTTTATGCATAAAAAATAGGTTTTAAGATTTTTGTCAAATGTTTTATAATATAACTAGAAAGGTACTCGCGCAATTGAGCGATATACATCTCGATTTTAATGTTCTATTTTATTATTTGTCTCTGTTGATGTTATAATACAATGTTATGTGTTTTTAAGAAAGCAATAATAAATTTATTTTTGAATAAAATATAAATTTGAAAAAAAAATATGAATGTTAATATCAAATCAACTATTTAAAAGTTCTCATTTTTTATGTAATTTCTTTAATTTTTTTTATTATGATTTAATTTAAGTTTAATAATAAAATAATTTATTTTTGGTTTAATAATATAACATTTTATAAAGATAATAATTAAGTATTTTGTTAGACCTTAATAATTATCTTAATTATATTTTAGAATTTTTATATTTAAAATCATATGTTTATCCTGTATTTGATTATTTTTATATGCAGTTAGTTACACGAATTTAGATATGGAGCTTTAATAAGTTGTACTTATGCATAATATACTTGTAACCTTGAGTTTTAAGTAACATGTATTAATAAACAATACTTTATGCATAAAAAGTGGTTTTTAAGAGTTTTTGTCAAATGCTTTATAAATAGTATAGATAGAAGGGTACTTGTGCAATGCATCGAGACATATTTCGATTTCAATGTTTCGTTTTATTTTTTATCTATGTCGATATAATACGATTTTATATGGTTTTGAGTAAATAAAATATAAATTTAAAAATATCATATAAAATTTGCAAAAAAATATATCAATATTAGTGTCAAATTAACTATTTAAAAAGTTTTTATTTGTGTATTTTTTTTAAATTCAATTTATCGTAACGAAGTAACTTAATTTAGGTTTAATAATATTTTTTTATAAAAATGATAATTAAGTATTATGTCAGAACTCAATAATTATTCTAATTATATTTTAGATTTTTTATATTTTAAAATGAGATGTTTATCCGCAGTTAGTTACACGAATTCAAACATAGAGTTTTAATAAGTTGTACTTATATAAAATTTACTTGTAATATTGGATTTTAAGTAATATGCATCAATAAACAGTACTTCATGCATAAAAAAATGATTTTTAAGAGTTTTTGTCAAATGTTTTATAATATAGTATAGATATAAATCATTCAAAATGACTCCAATCCAACAACCTTAATTAATGTTTCATATAATAAGGAAGAATATGATGATAATTTTTTTTTTCATTTCCCTTTTTATTATATCAAAATTTAGAATAAGTTATTATTTTGTTTAATTCAATCTCATACGATGTAATTTACATGTAATACTATGATATTTTAATTTTTTTAATTGATAATAATCTTTTACATTTCTTTAGTTTAGTTTATTATTAAGGGCAAATTGCATGAAAAACTAACATATTTGAACTTGATTCTTATTTTAGATAACGTAGTTTCAAAACTTCCATTTTGGTACCTAAAATGTAAAGTTTTAACCGGTTAATACTTCAACTGGTTACCTGAATACTTAAATGTTTAAAATCTTACATCTTAGGTACCAAAATGAAAGTTTTAAAAGTAATTTACCCGAAATAAGAATCAAGTTATTATTAATTTAATTTTCAGTCTACTTTCTGACATATACATTATTACTGTTAACGTATAGAAAAAATTTATTTTTTATAAATATATTTGAGTATTTTAAATAATAAAATCATATGAGAAAACAAAATATAGTAAATATGAAGAAATGTAACTAAAACATCATATGTAAAACCAATGTTTTATTTCACGCAATGAAATAATAGAATATCGCTAAAGTGAAAGAAAATTAGTGTTGTCAAGCAATGTAAAAACAAAACAATTGATGCGAAAGTGAAAGTGAAACATTAAAGTGTTATTTCATATTGTGAAACATCATAATGTCACTAGTGTTAAACAATAATTATTGTTTCACAATGTGAAAGAATATAGTGTTGTTTCACAGTTCGAGAACAAAAGAAAACAAAAGTTGACGTGAAATGGAATGTAAAAAACATTAAACTGTTGTTTCATATTATGAAACAACACAATGTGAATAACGTAGTGTTGTTTCACATAACGAAACGATGTAGTATTGTTTTATCATGTGAAAAGAAACAAAAAAGTGACGTGAAATGTGATGTGAAATACTAAAATGTTGTTTCAGAAGGTGAAATAACATACAAGTTAAATGGTTTTTATTATTTAAATTACAATTATTAAAAAATATAAAAATAATAATGATACTCGTGTCAAATTAGAGAAGATAAAATGTTCATTCTCTTTTTTTACATAAACTTTTTTATTCAAAAGTTTATTGTAATTAATATATTTTTGATTTAATAATTTATTATAATTAATATAATTTTGATAGCCGTCATTGTTGACTATAGATTTGATGTCAAATGCTTAGAATGTTCGTTTCAACTTGTCATTTATCTAATAATTAGTTTCAAATTAAAAATTTACAAAAATATCATCGTCTTTCATAACTATAGATCAGATTAAATTAATAACTAAGATGGATCTTTACAAGATTTAACCCCCATGTGTGTATATGTATATATAAATATTGTTTTTACCTTTTGTAATAGAAAATAACAATAAATAGGCAAAAAGACCGAAACCACCTTTATTTAACTGAATTGACCAACTTATTTTAAGAGTGTTAGTTAGAGGGACCATGATCAAGACAAATTGAATACCATTTCTACCAAATCCATAATTCACCATTAAAAAATTAAATAAAACTACTGTTTAAGAAAATTACAAGTTTCATCCTTGTGGTTTCCAAATCTTATACATTCAGTCCCTACATATTAAAAATGACAAAAACTTCCTTGTAACTTACATCTTGCTTTGGGTTTGGTCATTTTCTCTAAGCAACCCCGTTAAATGAATGTGTCGACTGTCGAGCATGTAAGGGTAATTTCTTCTTTTAGTATTGTTTTTATAAAATATAGATTAGAGTAAATTACAAATTTTGTCCCTTTGGTTATTGAAAATTCTGAATTAGGTCCTCCAACTGAAATTATGGTCATCGTGATTTTACTTTTGTTATGGACGAGTCTATTGTCCTAACTCCACTAAGTGATGCTCCATTAAGGCATGGTAATATCATATTTTTTTTACAATTTTATTCTATTTTCTTCTTTTTTAAATTATACTCATGTTTCCAAAACTAAAAATTAATATAATTTATTAATTCAATATATATATATATATATATATATATATATATTAAAAACAAAAAATATTTGACTTTAAAAGTAGAGAGCTCTAATTTTAGAGAAAAAAACAAATACAATTATTAACCTAAACTCTATTTACGTTTAGTTTTTCTATATCATCGGCTCTTCTTATTTCTATTGATTTACGTCTAACCTATTGTTTTTTATATCTTTTAATAGAAATTTTTCACATATTTCAGGCCACCGGCCATAGACCTTCACTTTCCTCTCCTTGCGGCCGCCGACCGTCACATTTCCTCCCCTTCCTGTCGTCAACCTTCTCCCTCCTTCCCCTTCCCCTTGGGAGCAATTGCACTCTATTTGGACAACCCTAACACGGAAAGCACACGAGAGGCCACGTTTTCGGGGGTGGGTTGATAGGAGAAGGGTGGTTTATGACTTACCGGATTTTGGCCGGAGAGGTCACACTTTTGGTGGTAGTTTGATCGGATAAGGGTGGTTTGCAGGTTTTGGCCAGAAAGGTCACCTTTTTTGATGGTTTGTGGTTTTGGCCACAGTATACTTGAAGGTTTTGTTGGAGACGGAACGTGGTGGTTCAATCGAAGAGGAGTGGACTGGGGAACGAAAAGGGAGTGGATTAGATATTGTCCCCTGGTTTCTAGATCAAGCAAGATGACATTCTTCTTCCATATGAAGATACATGATGTTTTTCGATCGTATCAAGATAGATGATGTTCTTCCAAATTCAAATAATAAGCGAAAAACTAATTTAAATCGTTGTTTTAAAACGAAGTCGATCAAATCAACATCCAACTTGATCGAAACTGAGAATCCAAAAAAATACATGGTTTCTACTTTCTAGATGCAGTTTGGTTTCATTCTTTTAAGACCCAATAAACTCATAAGATCATGTTGGAACTTGGTTTTTTGTGAGAAACCTTGTCCCACGAAATAAACTTAACCCACTTAATATACACAACATTTAATATTAAATGAATCATTTAAGAGTTTGGGGCTTGGTGTGTGGATGTTTCATAGTCGGCTCTCCTTGATACATGTATACATTTAAAGCCCACACGACAAGTTGCATCTCCCTGAATTATTCCCGTAGGTTTTCCGCGACCTGAATCCATACACCAGCCGCACAAGCGCCTGGAAGTTACGGCGGTTAAGAAGGCAACAACTTGCTGAACAGTCCATTTGCCAGAACAATGACCATCATTGAAGGAAAAGGATTTGGCTGGCAAGGGCGTTCTTAGGAAGGGGAGGATGTGTGTGTATATATATATATATATATATATATATATTGTTTTTAAAGAATAAAAATAAAAGGATAATATTAATGTTGACTTATTATAGTAATCAGTTAGTGAAGTTAAGCAAAGTTATGAATTCATAATAAAAATGAAATTGTGGTAACCATATATGTAATTATTTTAGTTGAAGGACCAAATCCAAAATTTCCAATAACAACCGGAACAAATTTATAGTTTATTCTAAAGATTAACAACTTTAATTTAATAAAAAAAAAACAAGTATGACGATGTGGTTGTATTTATTTTTATAATTTAAAGAAAATATATAAAATTGAATTTCCAAAATAATACTAAATAGATTATGGTTTTTTTTTAATGTAACAGATTTCAAAATTTAATGCAAATCAAATCGGGTAACTAAAATTTATTTATTTTGTAACGGGTATAATAAACATTAATAATTATTTATTTGGTTGTGATATCTTTGTCTTTAATAATAAGTATTAATATAATATTATATTAATAAAAGGAATATATTCATATCTATGTATCTATCTATATATCTATGCTATATAAATAAAGAACTAGAAAAATAAGAAAACTCAATACAAATTAACGAGAAAAATATTATTTTCTTTTTGGTATAATTTACTTCGCTCGGGTTCTGTTTATCTTTCGTCTTTTCTCAAAGAAAAAAAAAATGGAGGGAGGGTGAAGTTTTTTAATTAAAAAATATTGTTGTAACCACCTATATTATCACACCTATTAAATCATCTGATGGTTGATATAGTGTTTTACAGTTTTTTATTTATTTAGGCTAGTTTAGCAAACTAGCTAATAAACTAATTGATGGATGATAAGCTAACTAGTAGCTGATAAGTTAACTGACGAATAAATCATATTTGACAAAAACTAGTTGATAAAATGTAAAATGGTCATAAAAGACATCTTAAGATATTAATCAATTATAATATTTAAAATATAATTGAAACAAATCTCTAATGATATAATATATTAATTAATATAAATAAGATGGTAAAAAAAATATATAATATAT
>NC_037538.1:460834-464478 GCF_001531365.2 Cynara cardunculus var. scolymus
TTCAATAATTTTTATTTATAATTAATATTAAAGAGGGTTATAATTGAATTTTTTTTTACAATAAGCTACCCAAACACTACTTTAAGTAACGTTTGAATAAACTAGCTTATAAGTTGGTTTATGTGCATCCAAACGTGTAACCAGAAAATAAGATAGCTTATTAATTAGTTTATTTTTGTCAAACGATGCCTTAGAGTTTTCTCTTGAACCTCCCTCTTCTCTATATATACATATACATATACATATAGTGGCAAGTTCAAATATAAAGACGGTTAATTTTCGAGAAAGCGAGAAAGAACTAGGGTCACATAATCTATTAATCAAAAAATAAAAAATATATTATATTTATTTATTTTTTAGTTTTACTTAATTCATAATTTTTTTATCAAGTTTTATATACAAAAAATTATAGATAAACTTTTGGTAAAAAAATTCACAATTTTCATCAAATATCTCATATGATATTCACAGTTAATTTCATATGTGATAATTGTAGATATTTTTGTTAATCATATGTGATTATGTATATTTATGTTTATATATGTTTTTGTGATTTAAACATCATCACATGTGATAATACATCACTATATTCAAACGTGTATTATTATATGTGATATGTACAAAAAACACATAGTAGATCACATGTGATACATAATAGATCATATGTTAAATGAAGTTTAATCATATGTGATCTAAAACTTGGATAAAAAAAATAGAGAAAACATGGTGAAAAAAACAATGAATTGATTGTGAATTTCACATGTGATATTTGTTGAAAATTGAGAATTTTTTGTAATTAAACTAAAAAAAATCATATAAAACTTTGATAAAAAGAATTATGAATTAATTAAATTAAAAAAAATCTAAAAGATATAAATGTGAATTTTAAGAATTAATCCAATTTAAAATGGCATTTATCTTAATTTATAAAATAATATTTTTTTTATCTATGGTAATTTTTAATTAATAGATTATATGACCTATACTTATTTTCATCTTCTCGCAAATTAGTTTGTTTCTCTTTTAATTATCCTTATATATGTGTGTATATATATATATAGTGTATATATATATATATATATATCTATTGTTGGGTTCCAGTGAGAATAAAAGTTATGCGATAAAGATACGAAATGATCTCCACCCTTAAATCAATCATAACTGAATATCAACAATAATGAGATGCAACAAATCAATTTTCGTATCAAACACAATTCATGGAGTGAGGGTGAGACTAAAAGTGACCAAGAGTCAAGATCCCTTCTTACACTTTTCACCATAACTTTTATTCTCACACGATACTCCGTCATATAGCATGGGTTATATGTATGTATCATCAAAATATATTACATTTATATGTACAGATCAACGACGGATCCGAGCATCATCAACAACTTGGTCTGTTGCCAATAGTGCTTAGTTTTGTAGTGATCCTTTGTTTATATATATATGTATGGGTTGGTTCAAATACTAACCAAAATTTTTGTGTTAACTTTGTTAACCAAACTTAACCAATTATATTCCATCTTTTCTTTAAGTTCACATATTATATAACTCATGTATTAATGACAGGGGTAATTAAGTAATTTGTCATTTATGTAACTCCCAAATCATTAATTGGGAGTTACAAATCTAAAAATCTCAATAATTGATGATTATGTAATATTGATATTTTTTTATACGTGTTCATGTTTTGTAATTTCGATTTATTTTATCCATAATGATATTGATTTTGTAATTGTTAAAAAATTTCTGATTGTAAAGATTTCGATATCGTCCGAGTAATATGGATAAACCTATTGGAAAACAGATCGACAACAATGAGAATGAAAAGGTTAAAATCGTCTACGACTATAATCGGAATTCGAATTCATATGTAATTGTTAAAGAATTGTTCACAAGTGTTCATATTGTGTTCATATGTACACTAGCTGCATATCTCAACATTAGCTTGCTCCTGAATTAGTTCATAATGAATGAACTATTATTCACAAACTGTTCATATGTACAATAGCTGCATATCTCAACATTAGATTGCTCCTGAATGTGTTCATAATGAACGAACTATTGTTCACAAACTGTTCATTTTGTGTTCATACATGTTTTTTTATTTATTTACTTTCGTGTAACAACTATTCTTATTATATTCATATTGTGTTCATAAATGCTATACAGTCCAAGTTCATATATATGTCAATTTTTGTTTTGTATTTGACACAATGGTTTATATATATATATATATATATATGTGTGTGTGTGTGTGTGTGTGTTCATATGGTTCTTACATTAACAAAAATAAATTAATAAAAATAATGAGATTTTTTGATTTTGTAACTCCCAATTAATGATATGAGAGTTACATAAAAAAGAAAATTACCTAAACAACATTTTCCCCTTTGTTCACATATGTTCTTTGAAATTATAAATTTAAAGCTTTAATTTTTTATCATGATTAATCACAACCCTTTATTGTAAGAATCAATGGCCAAGATTGTTAACAAAGTTAACACAAAAATGATACTGGCTATTGCTATCTCTATATGTTTGATTGTTTTCGTGTTTCAACAATTCAACATTAAGATAATGTGCTTGCTATTGCTATATATTTTTGTTAGATATTTTTATCAATTTTTGTTTCTATTGACTATTGCTATTTAATTATCTTGTTCTAATTGTTTTTGTTGACTATTGTTATCTATTTTTGTTTATACATAAAATATTTTACTATTGTTTGACAATCAATTTATTGTTCTTATAACCTATGACGTGTTTTATGATTTTGTGATTAACCAATAGATTTTTTCTACTAGATGTATTTAGTAATATCTCTTTATATACGTCATGTTTCATAAACTTTTAATCTTAAAATCTTATTTTAGTTGAGCAAAAAAAAAAATATAATTTAAATATTTTCATCAATTGTTTGGCTTATATATCTTTCATTAGGATTCCACAACACGACAAGATTCTATTTAAGTAGTCAAATAATCATCTGTTGAGCTTGCATATTATATATTTAATTCATTATTTATTTTTATTGATTCTCATTTGTTTACTTGTCTTGAAAACTTTGATAATTTTTTTTATTATTGATCTCTCATTGACCCTCACGATTACGTCATTCACAAGAATTCTCTTTTCTTGTAGTGACCCTTGATAAGTACTAAAAAAAATTATTGTTTTTGATAAAAAATTATCAACCATAGTTTCTATACTCTTGGTTTCAAATTAGCTGATAAGAAGCATGCAAATTTAAGTCCTCTCTTATCTATAGTAAAGATAAATAAGTTTTTTTTACCAAGTAAATTATTAACATTTTTTGTACTCAATTTTATACTAATTAAAAACATTTATTCGTTGGTGCCGTGAAGATAAGACTCCGGCCACCGTGACTGATAAGACTCCGGCCACGGTGACTGATAAGATTCCGGCCACCGTGAAGATGGCTACTGCCACCAAGTGGAGAAGCTGGCGTTAAAGACGACAAGAACTTCAATGAATTCGTTGGTGCATGTGCGTGGATTTGCAAACACTCGTGATGTTGGCGGTCCGGGTGGACTTGGTTAGTAGAAGTGGGCTTGGTGGTGCTGGTACCCTAGCTCGCCGGTGGCGTGGGTGGTAGCGGTCTTGACGGGCCTTTGTGG
>NC_037538.1:464573-489720 GCF_001531365.2 Cynara cardunculus var. scolymus
ATTGGAGGTGGTACATATATACATATATAATATATAATGCCTTATGCGGCGATGGAGGTTCAAACACGGTGATTTTGGGTTACGTGCAAAACATGTGGTCGTCTTGAGATTAGTCGGTTCGCATAGCGAGTTGAATATCCAGGGGGAATTGGAGGTGGTATATATATACATATATAATATGTAATATATTGGGAGGGTATTGGTGGTACTCAACTATAACTATAWCTATATTGGAGGTGGTACATATATACATATATAATATATAATGCCTTATGCGGCGACGGAGGTTCAAACACGGTGATTTTGGGTTACGTGCAAAACATGGGTCGTCTTGAGATTAGTCGGTTCGCATAGCAAGTTGAATATCCAGGTTAATAAAAAAAATATAACTATTGGAGATATATTATTATTTTGAAAATAATAGAGATATCTTAATTGATCGTAAAGATTTAAAACATAAATTAAAATTGGAATGCAAAAGAGGGTACAACCAGACGAACACAGGTTACAACTCAACTTTAACCAACTTATAACCTTAAACCATACCTAAAATGATCAGACCACCAAAAACACAAACAGTTCCATGACATCGTACTAAGCGAAAAATCCTTAAACAACTCGGATTCATGAAGAAGCTATATATCCAATTAAGGAACTATGATACCACCTCCGATTCCGCCACCTTTCACTGCTCCAACCCCGCCACCAAGGCCGCCTAGTCCACCAAGACCGCCACCACCAACGCCACCAGCACCACCAATGCCGCCACCTGCACCACCAACGCCGCCACCTGCCCCACCAAGACCACCAGCACCACCAAGACCACCCAGCCCACCAAGCCCACTTCCACCACCAAGTCCACCGGGACCGCCAACACCACCGAGTGTTGGAAGCACACCGGCAACTCCACCAACACCAGCAAAACCGCCCATACCACCGAATGCAACAAAGTTCTTCTCGTCTTTGACTCCAGCTTCTCCACTTGGTGCGATGGCAGTAGCCATCTTGACAGTGGGCGGAGTCTTGTCACTTATGGTGGTAGTGGGTATGTTTCTTGCAGTGACTTGCACAAAAAGTACAAGTGCACAGACACAGAATGCTAGGAAGCACGACTTCACCATCTCTCACTCACTCACTCACTTAGAAAAAAGGTTAATTTAGGGGATGTTTGAGGTGATGATGGTGGTGGTGCATGGTCGCTATTTATGGAGAGAAAGAAGGGTGGTGGACGGTTGAAGTGAGCGAATGAATACATTAATGGGTTGCATGGAATTAATGTTTATAGCTGGTATTCAATGGAGTTGCATGGTTTCAGAGTTAGGTGTATATGGAAAGAAGAGAAAATTTAAGGTCGTAAACTTTTTAAGTCAACCCCTTCTACAGGCTTCACGAGACAACCTCGTTGCACCAAAGTTTCATATACATAGTACGTATTCACGTGAGACTAAAGGCTTTTCGTGAGATTAATTTATGTTCATTGATCAATTTTATAAGCTAATGATCTAATGGTTTAAAGTTAAACAATAACAATTTTGTGATTATTAAGAAGTCTCGTAACGTTTATAAATGTTTAGATTGTCAGATTGTAGATCTAATCCAAGAATTAATAATTGGTTTTATGAGTCTCACGAAAAACCTTTTATCTCACATGATCACAAGTCTCTCTCTATATGCATTTTAATTAATCCAATGATGATAAAAAATTAAGTATTTTGGGATTGACTATGGGCTCAAAATAGACCCTGAAACTGTTTTCAATTTACAATTGTGTTTTCCTAACGTTTTTAATTGTTTATATTTTCCCAAAAGTAAATATTAAGCAACAATAATATATTTTGACAAATGTTCATATTTTAAGTAATTGTAATTTGTAAATTTGATTTTGATTTTGATACTTTCAGGATTAAAAAGAAAATAGGTTCATTTGTTGGACTCTAAAGAGATTACATGAACCTTCAAAATATGGTTACCCAATAATCACGTTCATGTGTATGATTGCATCTTGAGACGTTCTTGTAAGGATTTTATTCTTAATTAGGGACAGTTGGTTTAAGGCTCCTCTCCAAAACCTCAAATGACCCTCTCGTTGTGCTCGGGTTCTCATTGATTCGTATAATTGGTTGTCCGGGGTTGCTTTTTCTTATATTTTTCTCTTTTTTTTGTTTCCTACGGTTGGTGTATACATTTTCTTTCTCGCTCCTTTTTAATATAATTGGTTGCCTTTCAAATAATACATTTCAACAACCCAACCCAATGCTTGCGGTTTGAAAAATCTTAACCCAACCCAACCCAACCCAACCCGTACGGGTTAGTCGGGTTGATACTTTGGTATATTAAAATATTTTTTTAATCTTGAATATGTTATTTCTTTACTTATAATTTATTTTTCATCATCAACTACTTGATTCAATTTATCCATACTTCTTACGTATATCACATTCAGTTAATTTTCTCAATTTATATATATATGTTCACAGTTACCGAACACATATATAAATGAGTTATATAAAGATGTGAATAAATTGAAAATATGTGTATATGAAGAGCATACATGATAGTGTAATTGTTAATGTATATGTTAATAGAAATTCAACAATTATATTAAATCCAAAAAATAAAAGGATATCAGATTTATCGGGTTAGGTTGGGTTCAAATAATATATAGTAACCCAATATCAACCAAATACCTACGTTTTGACAATTTTACAACTCAATTAAATATCGGATTGAGTTATTTCGTATTTGGTTGGATTGGGTTAATCCAGTTGGTCGGATTTTTGAACACCCCTAATTATAGTTGGTGTTAAAAAATACATGAAAACGAGAAAAGGGTTCTTATTAGAATTAGTTTGAAGTTTTATATAAATTTCTTAATTTCATGACTTGGGAATAATGTGAATAGAAAAAAAGGTTTTTATAAATCATAATATATATATTCAATTGAAATAAATAAATTAATAATTCCAGTCACGAAATAAAACCTTATGCAAGTCACGAGTTCACAGCATGCCACCTTGCTTGTGTTACTTCTTTTTATGCATCCAGTATTTTATAAGAAGAATTATTTAAACTTAAAATAAAATATTAATTATAAATTATCTTATTTTTCAACATGAAGTCGTAAATCATAACAATTTTCAACAAAATAAAAGTTGAAAAAAAATTCATAATTTACTCCAAAAAGATGTGAATTTTGGGATCGGGAGGGCGATGAAATTAAATGGTATTGTGTTCATCGGAAACAGAGATGCCAATTTACTGCATCAACATGACTTCTCTTTTGTTTTTTCTGCTTCATAATTACTGATTTCTTTTCAAATTCACCTTTGTTTGAAATAAATATATTGTATAAAAAAGTAATTTCATTCACGTATTTTTAAATTTTTTATTTTAATATCTAATATCTAGAATTTTAAACATTTAAGTATTTAGATAATCGATTGAAAACTAATTTTAAATTTAAAAAAAATTCATGTTTCTAACCACGTCGGCAACAATACTGAGTTGGATACCATATCACTCGCCACATCAGCATGATAACCGGTTAACGCTTCAACCGGTTAACGCTTCAACAGGTTACCCGGGTATTTAAATGTTTGAAACTTTACGTCTTAGACACCAAATTGAAAGTATGTTACATAAACTAGGAATTAAGTTAAAATACGTTACTTTTTCATATAATTTGTCCAAGTTGGAGTTGTATAATTGATAGAAAGTTAAAAAGATTTGGCTGAATTAGAAACACATAGACGTACTGGTTTAGCAATTTAACCTATAGACTTAATTATCATAAATTTCAAAATAACCATTAATGGCAACACAAAATTTATTATGTGATAAAAGATTAGAATTTTTTACCATTTTAAGTTTGGATATGTTTATTAAAGAAATTTTAATTTTTTCATTCGGTTAATTTAATTACAAGATTCATGAAAAACAACCGAATTTACTTTTAAAAATAGACATGAAAGTCTAGGCGAAATATCGTGTGAGAATGAGAGTTAAGCTGAAAAATGTAAGAATAGATTTGGTCACTTGATCACATTTAATTTCAAAACCATATGTGAATCGCTTTTGATACAGGGATTGGATCTGGTGCATCTCATTCTAATGTGCATTCAAGGATGAAGATCCAATCTTACGCTTCTCAACTTAACATTTTTTTTCTTCTCACCATAATCCAACACTGAAAGTCTTAACCGGTCATTTAGGTATATAACCTTAAATAAAATATTATAGCAAATTACATTTTTAGTCTATGTGGTTTGTTGAAATTTTTTATTTCCATTCATATGGTTTTGAAATTATAATTTTTTCGTCCCTATAATTTACAATTCATTACCATTCTCATACTTATGATTTAAAATTTATTTTCATCTATGTGCTTTACAATTCGTTTCTAGTTTAATCTCTTATACCTAAAAGTAGTGTTTAGCATTAAGGACGAAATAGAAATGAATTAGAAACTGTAGGGAAAAAAAACTCAAATTTCAAAACCGTAAGGTTATAGGTTAAAGGTTTTTTAAAAGAATTTAATTAAATAAAAAAAGTTACATGAAAAATACATATACTCTTTACAAAATAATATATATATATATATATATATATATATATATCAGATTTGAGAAAGCAAAATTGTATTCGGTATAATAGAGCGACTTTATCAAGATTCTTAAAAAAGTCTAAAACTTCAAATTCCTAAGAAAAAATAGCATCCAATTTCAACAGATTTTTCATTTTATAGACTATAATATCAATTATATTATTAAAATATTTTTTTATGCATAACAAAATATTATTTTTCTCTCATAAACATTTAACATCAGTGTTTTTTTTATTGGTGGCATACAATGACAAAAAATGATTTCTCTTATGGTAATTATTTTTGGAGAGTTACACAAATGTGGAGAATTTTATACACACACTCTCTCTCTCATGCTTTCTCTATTTTAAAGAAAGTTTTAGAAAAAATACGTTGCCAAATATTTATTTTTCCATTTTTAAAGAATTTATTAAAGATGATTTTAATATTCACTGTACCAATGTAAAAAAATATTGTGTCATTTGATGATAAAATAGTGTAACAAATAATTTTTGGTAAATGATTATAGTAATACCTTCAAATTATAGCTTAGGTTGATATGTTGATGTATGGTAGGTTGACCATAACCCATAAGTCTCCATGTATTTTAAGTTACCATTTTTTGTCGAGTCTCGGTAAATTTATAAATCTCAATGGGTCCCGGTATGGTATATGTTCGATATGTTGCCGCTACTTGGTGCAATTCGATGAGTCATTTTACATGTTCGATAGTTATGAAATCTAAATGAATCTCGATATTCGTCGGATAAAATGTATCTCTATGTGTTCCATCACATGCTCAATAAATGTGCAATATTGCTTCTTGTTGGAACTTGGCTTTCGTGTGAGAAACTTGTCCACATAGGAGACTCAAAGAAATTTAACCCACTTAATAAACATCAACTTTTGAGCATTAAACCACAAGGGTGGTGTCTGATTGGTTTGAACTTGACTTCAAATGTCAAAAGTGTCTGGAGGTCCCAGGTTCAAATCCAATAAGAAACAAAAATCCTCTTTTGGCCACGGAGGTTCAAATGCGGTGAATCCGGGCTACCTGCAAAACAGATAATCGTCCTGGGATTAGTCGGCCCATATAACGAGTTGGTAAAGGTAAAAAATGGGCCTTGGACCAAAAGTATGATGTGAAAGTGAAACCGAAGGTTATTTATACAATCAGCCGGGGACAACAACTATTTAATCAAAAGAGAAAAGGGTTCGATTTGGTCGACACTCTTTTGAAACAATAATATTGAACCAATAGAGACTACATAGAGATAATACAATACAGAACTGTCCCGATCATTTTGAAAACCTTGTTACACCCGTATATAAACTATAAATCATCTTAAATGAATAATGAACAAAATAGATATAAAGTTTCCTATTATATTAAAAACACTACAACAAAAATGTTTAAATTGACAAAGTTATAATAACATTAAAGAGAATTTTTTTATCAAATTCTGAAATTAAATAAACGTTTTTAATTTTGAAAGAAAATAAATAGGTTTTCACTGAAGTGAGTTCACATGTTAGATATAAAGCCAGGTAGAGATGGCCAAAAACCGGTCCCAATCGGTCTTAACATTTCTCATAACCGGTCCCGGTCGAAAATGATAGGACCGGTCAAGGTACTTCATAACCGGTTATGGGCCGCCGGTCCCGATCCCAACCGGTCATTGCATTAAAAAATAAGATTTTTTTATTTTTCTAATGATATATATTTTTAATACATTATAAAATTTACAATTTGGTCACTCAAATACACTTTAAAAATACGTTTTAATATAATTAAAATTACGTTTTCTTATAAAAATACATTATAAAATTATTTAAAAATACATTTATTTATAGAATTATTTGAATTTTCGGGCCGGCCCGGTCCATAGTCGGTCCCATAACCGGTCCCGGTCCCACGAAACTACCAAAAACCTCAACTGGTCCCGGTTTTCGGTCCCATAACCGGTCCTTACCGGTCCCGAGCCGGGCCGAGCCGATTTGGCCATCTCTAAATCTAGGCCCAAAAAGCTAGAAAAGTTGGGCCCAATTTTTTTTGGGCATAGTTCAAAAACCAAGATTTAACATACTAATAGACAACATTAGAACAATACAAAGATGTATATCTGACAGAACCCATCTTATCGTCTTGTTATAGCCTCTATGGGTTCATCACCATTTTGGTTTAGTCTAGATGGATCAATTTAATTTATTTTACAAAAACATGTGTAATTTCCTGAACTAATTAAGACCCAATTGAAACAATATCAAACCATCGATACAATATCGGTTTGATGCAAAACCAAAATTTCTTACACGACCTATGGTCAATTTCTACATGGTTACTTGAAAATTTAGTTATTCATGAGTATAACAATACACAACATTGATAAAAATATCAACGAAACCTTCTCTTATAGAATTAAATCCTAAGCAATTCCTTAAATATAAAGCTAAACCATCAATGAGAGGAACAAAACCTTAAATATTGTGAACTCGGCCGTCAATTACGAAGTAGGATGCGTGTGAGAGAGTAGTTTAGCTCGATTAATGGTCAAATTGTTTTAGGCTTTTCCAAAAATAATAACTCAATCCTCTCACCTAGCAATATTTTGATATTGCAATACCATCAATCTAATAAATATGAAATAGTCCAAAGGTCATGTGAAAAAGGAATTTATAATGAGAAGCGTAAGAAAAGATATGAATTTTTGATCACTTTTAATCTCAAGGCCACCCATGAATTGCGATGCACCTCATTAGTATTGATATTCTTGATGCAAGGGTGGAGATCTTTCTTACGCTTCAAACCAACCCATAAAAATTCGTACTGAGAATTCATACAAATTTGATAGTATTCAATATTGATCTTTGACCTAAGTTTACTGTATTTATAATTGTATATTGTTGGTTGGGGATTTAGGAGAAGAAACAATAGAAAAGATGGAAAAAAGGAATCATGTACCATTCCAATACTTTCTTTCTAGGCTAGTGGTAAATATAAAGGGACATATTTTTGGTTCAAGCTTGTCGTTTTTTCTAGTTGTTAAACATGAAAGCAACGCACATTAGATTTTGGACATGAACAAAACCCCAAACAAGCTTTGAAAAATCAAAAAGGAACTCCATGATTAATTGGGTTTTCGGGTCTGCTTACGGAATACCCCGGCAACCACAGATAGTCTAGAGTTATCATAAATGAACCCCCAGTACTACAAGGGTTTTTACAGCACCAGGAATATACGTTAAGTAACTGATACATGCACTATAACCCATCATTGATAATGTTCTTCTTTTCAATCAATCAATCAACACAAAAGCTAAAAGATTGCATCCTTTCACAAAATTAAACAACAAGAAAAGAGAGGTGCATCAATCATTTACCAATACTCTTTTCCATTCAATTTTCATGGTTGAAGTAGTTTTCACATTCCCATTACATCTTATATGATTCAAGAAGCTAAAATTCCACAAGATAGAAACGAAACAACGGAAGGAAAAAGCATTATGATCCTCTAATCCAATAGAGTAATAACACACTCGGTGAAGAGAAACAAAACGGATGGACAACACTTCGCACCTTGGTCGAGGTTGCACAACAAAGAGATTGTATAAAATGTTCACTTAATTGCCAAGTGAGATAGAGTAAAGGGATATCTGTGGCATATGAGATCTATATGTATATTTTCTTATATGCATATGTGGCAGTGGAAACTAAGGAAAGAAGAAAGAAAACAAGTCTTTACCAGCTGAACCAATGAACGACTGGCTGAACTTGCTAGCATTGGCGGCCTCTGCGACAGTTAAGAACTCCAGCACCGGCAGTGAGGGTACCAACCATAGCAGATGGCTTTGCACCCAAACTCGAGGCCCGAGCATAGCTTGCTGCGGCTCCAGCTCCAGATTGGATGAAATAAGCCCCATTAAGAAGCAAGTCACCCTCTGATCTCCAGTTCCATCCATGCCATTGCCTTGAATCTGTATCCACCCTCTTTGTAACCTATTCATTTTCAATCACCATTAATTAAAACACAAGTTCAAAACTTAAGAAATTTAAAAAAAACATATTAACTTATAATCACATTACAATTTACATTACCTCCTTTGCAAATGGATTTGCAGGGGCAAGGTATCTGTTGCCTTGGCTATTGATGGTAGGGTTTGCACTTCCACCAATGGCATACATCTCCCAATGGGTGTAGTCATTGTTCACCACATGGAAATACCCATGTCTGCATCTGTAGTTAATTTTGTTTACAAATATTCAGTTGCCTTAATACCTATTTTGGGTTGGGTTCCGATAAGAATGAAAGTTATGATGAGAAGTGTAAGAAGGGATCTTCATCATTGGATTGACCCTAATGAGATGCACTAGATCAATTCCCATGAGAAGTGTAATTCATAGGGTGGGGGTGAGATCCAGATCCCTTTTACGCTTCTCACCTGAACACCTATTCTCGCACGATCCTTCGTCATTCTAAGCTATCTATCAACAAATTTACTTAATTCTACCTTGGCATTCTTTGAATAAGACCTTCTCCAAAATGATTGTAGGCAATAGTCACTTGCATTAGCTTGTCTCTCACATAAGAGTCGCTGTGTCCCAACAATATCACCTGTTTTTATCGTACGTATCATTTAAAGATATATTAATTTCTCTAGTTAGTTAAAAGGATTTTAATTAAGATTAACGCACCTCGTTATGATGAGTAAAGTAATTGTTTGAAATGGTGATGGCAGTTGAACCCATGACAGCATCCACGAGTCCATCAGCGCAATTAGATAGAGAATTGTGATCGACCCATATGTGGCTTGACCCAAAGATGGAGATGGCATCACCATCAGCCATTGTCCGCCAACCATAATGGGAAGGAGAGCTTCTCACAAGGGCATTCCCAGTGGGTTTACAGTCATGGATGTGTAAACCATGAACAATGATGTTGGTAACAAACTGGATTGTAAGGCAGGCTCCATTAGCAATGTGGACATTGACCCCACGAGCATCGATGGTCTTGAAGCTGTTCATGATAAGTTCTTGTTTCAATTGGATCACCATGTCACGTTGGAAGACAATCCACAATGGAGCATCTTGGATGACAGCATGGCGTAGGGTGCCAGGTCTTGGGTTAACAGGGTCATCATCCCTGGGGTCAGTCACCACGTAATAGCGTCCATCACGCCCTCCTATGGCATTTCGGCCAAAACCAATGCCACAATCAGCAAGGCGTTTGCGGTTACGTCGCCAGTTCGGGTCACACCTCCAGCAGTCATCAATGGGATTACCCGTACCACATGAAAAATATCCCAGTTTTCTCCTCTCTGTGCTGTTTCTCATACTCCTGGTAACAAAATATCACAAGTTCTTTCACAATTTTTTCATATTATTGCCACCACATTATGTAAGCGGGTTGTTTGGTTGGTTTTCCATTTAGTCATGTATATATAAAGTTGCCTGTATGGATTAATCTATCTAAAGATTGGGAAAGTTTTTGTTCAGGTGGGTTTGTTCATAGATGGAAAGAGTGTTTTTTAATTGGGTGGGGTAGGCTTTGAGAAAAACTTGGCTTTTTTGCATAAAGCTTCCACCGGAACTTACAAAATAAGCCACTTCCTATATCATTAAGTCACTATGAAACAATCATGTATAGCCGACCAAATAAGTGGTGAGTTACATTAAACTCATTAAGCTCCATTAAGCTGCTAAAACACGTTCTTATTCTGATATTAGTATGTAATGTAATAATGTCACTTTCAACGTTGCAGTAATTCTCAATAGTAAGTATGGGTATGTGGTCAACAAAACAAAGATATGAGATATCTTCTACTGGATTCTGTCGGTGGCATAGCAGTACTTGTTGCCCTTTGCCAACAATAGAATAAGTATACATTTAAGGATGAGAAATATTTTGTCATTTCTATAATGGAGACAAGAAGTAAGTTGGAGATGGCTTTATATCTTATAAATCAGCACAGAGATAAAAGATGACACATTTCAAAGATAAGCTTCTCTCATTCTATGATTACCGGAAGCAAAAGAATTAAAGAAAACCTAATTGGTTACTTTTGATTGCACATGGATATGTACATACTAAAATTGAAATGTTGCAGACATATTCACATTAGAGCTCATGATAATAATTCAAAACAAGAACAACCTTGGTGGACCATCCCTGACAGAAACAACTCATTTGACTTTTCAAATAATAGTCTCTAAAATATAGTCCAAAAAGGACAATATTGACATTTAATTGAGGCTCTTGTTGAGAAGGGCCCTAAATATGTCAAAATCTTTGTAATTGTAGTATCCCCAAAAAGTTCCAAGCCTACTCAATACCTAAATTTTGCAAAGCCTGTTCTATTTCATAAACATGCACTGCAGCTTCAAAACATTAGCGGTCCCCATTATATGTTTTTAACAATGCACACAAAGAGTCCCCAAATTATATTCTATGACATATATCCGGAAAGTAAGGACCATTCATGATGCCATAATTTGCAAGATTGTTACAAAATATTGTGTTAAGAGTGTAGATAAATCAAAACTTTAGGTAAGACTTATACTTTACCAATGCAGATAAATAAGGAGGCGGCATGTTATGAGGCAATACAACCGCTCTTTAAATTTTAGAAGCAATAAATACTAGTAGAGGCACAAACCATACAAAAAACTTTAACATAAGCATCTGTTTGTTTTATATCATACCATTTTAGCATGTGATATGAAATTACTTTTTCTTATTGGTTTGATTTTAAACTTATATACCTTCTTATACATAAATATCCTCAAGTTCTCAGATGACCACATCTTAACATTGATGTATCAGCCGCAAGTTTCCTTACAACATGGTTTGTTGCAAATCATGTTTGCAAGCTGTTTCAGACGGTGAAAGCAACTTTGACGATTTTGTGGTCAGTTAGGTACATATCCAAAGCAAATTTGATGGCAAAAAGAGGTAAGGGTATGAATGCAAGACCCATGTGGGATTTAATTAGGGTACTGGTACTGTAGACAGCAGCAGCACATGGTGCTTAATTCCTATCTTCTTGTTATAGTGTATGCCAACGATAAAGAAAATTTATGAAAAATCCATCTATGTGAAAGCAAAATGTCTCAAGGATCATTGAATGTGAGGCTGAAGTAGTGCATTTCAAAAAACCACAAGCGGAAAAAAAGGGTTTTCCGAGTCAGATCTGTCATACCCACAACAACCACCATTTCCAACAGACACAATTAATGCTATTAGCATTTAGCAGCACCTTTCTATTCCAACAAGGAAATACATTAAAATCGATATATTGACAATTTCTGAGATAATTGGAACATATTTATTGCTGAACCTACAAGAAAAAACCCCCACATGAGATGAGCATTTGGTGGATCGGCTAACTCTTGTGGCTGTTATGAGTTCAGATTTATCAGTTCCAAACAATCTCAGAGTTTGTCAATTTCTATATTTGTGTATACATAGAGAAAGATCCTTACATTTCAACCATTGCGACAACCTCCTCTGGATCCTGGACCGCATTTTCATTCAAAATTTCAATCTCCTTCACTCTGCATCAACACATAAATCAAAATCAAATTCAGCAAACGAACAAGTAATATTACAAATTGATTGAAAAACCATATAACTGAAATAGAAGTAGGAATCGACAAAGCTCAAATCCAAATTAAAGTACAATGGAAATAGCAAAAGGTATAAACTATTATAACAATATCATTGATCTGAATATACCGAGATAATGGAGTTTCGGATTCAGACAATCAGTGAAACTGACGCATACCAAGAAATAAATCCCCAAATCAATGCCATTAAAGAGCTCTTAAGCGGGGGCCAATTCAGTAAATGGAACCCAATGTCTAAGAAGTGAAGAACCGACATGCAAAAAGTGAACGGACACAAAAGTACACTCTGCATCCATTTCAACACCGTAATGTGACGTGTGTGTGTGTGTTTTAGTGTGTTTGTGTGTGAGAGAGAAAACCGACGTTATCGTTGTTTGTTACGTTTAAAACCGTCACTGTAAACGGTTTCTCATAACAGAAAAAAGATATTCCTCGAATCAGTGTGAAATGACGGAACTGCCCTACAAGATGCTGTTTAGCATGGGATTTGTGTATGAATCCGGTGATGAACAACGGTAAATAAACGGTAAGATCTGAACCAATTCGGTATCTCAACGGCTGAGATTTTGTTTTGTTTGATGTACTTTTTTGGGTTAACAAACGTAACGATGCGGATCTTGCTAAACAACGCCGAAAATGAAGTAAGTCACACTGCACAAGCGCTAAATTCTGAAGTGAATCAACTCAGTGACATATGTTGCTTACCTTGCAGCCATTGATGAGTTGTTGGAGGTCTGCAACTCTTCTACCTCGATAGTCCTGTAACATTTAACAAACACAACAAATGTAAGCCTGCTTTAGCTTAACGAGTCCATTAGATACAAAAAAAATACTCTGTAATTATCAAGCTAGCTTATGAATTCAGAAGATAATTTCAACAATACCGAATTCTATGTTCGGAATGAGTAATGTATATGAAGAAAGTTGAAGAAATGGTATACAAATAAGCGTAGTTGAACTGAAATTTTGCAATTGGTTTCTGAAATGCTGGAAAACAGAAGAAACAGTAACCATAATCATAAAGAGATACCTAGGTTTTGAGGTGGAAGCAGTTTTGAAGATTCCAACAAGCAACATCATCAGAAACAGAAAGGAACACAAAGAGACCCACTTCTTAGGTATCTCCATCGTCGCTAAACACAGTGCTGATTTCTCTCTCTGTTCAACGAAGAAATCTTCAGACAGTAATGTGTGCTCTGGATATGAAACTTAAGGAAGAAGGTGTGTAGGAGAGGGGAGAGAAAGAGAGGAAGTGGGAGAATCAGAGATGCAGACCCAACGTAACGTCCTCTTTTATATAGACATCTCCCTGCAACTCTCGAGGAAAAGAAGTTAAAAAGGTTAACGGCCGTTTAGGTGAAGGAAAACGGCACAAATTAATAAAATATTATATATATTTTAGGTCCGAAATTATGATTTATTTTTGTTTTTTATATTACGAGTTGTTTATATATCTCTTAATAGTTTTATTAATAAACAACTTTTGAATCATTAATAGGTAAATCTGTTTTGTCAGAAAAAAAAATCTATCTCTTAATGGTTCTAAAACTCTCTGAATGATTTTGTATCATGGATCTCCCTTACCCATTAAGAGCCCTAATTTCATTGTACACAATTACCAAACAATTATATTCCATTTTGCATTATATCATGAGAGTCTCTTAATCATTCTGACCACTTAATTATTTTGCACCAAACCATTCATCAATTATCAAACAGTTCTTAGATTTATACAATATGTAAATTAACAGATGTTTCATTGTGGTAAAGAAAATGTGAAATGAAAGTTTAAAAAAACATTAATAATGTATGTTTAAATTTAAGCAAATAAAACTCATTCTCCCTTTTTCTAGAGTAAAAAGGTTGATAACCGGCATTCCCGATCAGTCCTAATTCCATAAAAACCAGTCATTTAAGAGTTGAGAGTAACTCCAACAAATTTTTCAAAAATAAAGAATTAAAAATAAAAATCTTTAAAAAAAATTATGTTCATCTCCAACTTTCTCCATTTTTAGAAATTGTAAATACGAAATCTTTAAAAAAAATTAACATTTAATATTTTTAATAAAATATTATTTTTCTCTTCTATAAATTTAGTTTTAATGATTATTATTGATAAGAATAATAAAAAGTAATTTATTTTTTATAAGTAATCATCTTTTGAAAGTTCTCAAATTTGAAGAATTTCAGTATTTCAACGTATTTTCTCTCATATTCTCTATTTTAGATAAGGTTTGAAAAAATATATTGAAATAAAAATCCACAAAATCTCATTTCTCGAGAATCTATTAGAGATGTTTTAACTCAACGACTAAGACTAATAAAAAGTAGGGGTGAGCATAGGCGGGTACCCGCTCTATTTGACAGGAACCGGAACCGGCGGTTCTTGAGATATTGGAACCGAAACCGGTTAGAGCGGTTCTTGAATTTTTGGAACCGGAACTGCCGGGAACCGGTTCCGGGTACCCGCTTCCTAAAATATTAAAATTTTGTTATTTAAAAATAAAAAATAAAACATTGCCAAAACACTAAATAAATAAACAAGAATACAAATTATTCGGAATAATGGTTACAAATATTGTTTAACGATTACAAACCATAATAGACTAATAGTAAAAGTTGAAAGTTTAATGATTACATATTTTAATTGTAAAAGTTCAGAGTTTAACGATTACATACTATAATTGTAAAGGTTCAAAGTTTAACGATTACATACTACGAATCAAATTAAACACACAATTTGAAAAAATATGGATCATTTTATCTCAAATTCTGAATATGAAGTTCTAAGTTATTGACCTAATTTAAATTTAGTATTAAAAAATTAATTATTATTTTTAATTGAAAAATACCGGGTACCCGGTCCCAAAACCGGTCACGACGGGTACCCAGCGGGTAACGGTTCCAAAAAATTAAGAATCGGAACCGAAATCATTCTCAATTGATTCCGTATTTTAGGAACCGGAACCACTCATATCAGTTCCAGTTCCGGAACCGATAGTTCCACGACAATTTCGATTCCGCAAGTGGGTACCTGATTCTGTTGCTCACCCCTAATAAAATGGTTAAATTCGTTTCCTATAATATTTGAAATTAAACGTGTTATGTATTTAAACAAAATTATTAAATCTTATGTTATGGTGTAAATAATAAACCCAATTTCAATTTCCCATGTTATGGTGTGAGAAACTCCAAACACAATCATGCACCCGCGTAATCCGGACCATACCGTAGATTGCCATCCTTCCGTGAATTTCACACACGTCACGGTTTATGTTGAAAGAAGGTGCTGACTTGTTCACCAAATTGACGCCAATATTGCCGTACCACACTAATTTATGCTTGATTTGTGTAAACATTAATACAAAGAAACAAACATAATAATAAAATTAATTATAAATAAAAAGTTATTTAACATAAAAGATTAATTTTTTTTAATTAAAATACAAATAAATTTAAGAGATGATATAATTTTTGACTTCCAACGAGTAGTAAATAAAAAGGGGTGTTTTTAACATGTAACTTGTTAACTATGTAAATATTCACACTCCAATATTATTGTATCATATTTAATTTAGCTTAATTTAATTTAACTATTTTAATGTTATGAGAAATGAGACATCAAATAATGCAAAATTTAATATTTTAATATTCATAATAAATACATTTATTAGTAATGATTTAACATGAAAAATAGATATAATGTAAAATTTAGAGCATTAATTGAAAATGATTTTACCCATAAAATCAACAATAAACAAATCATAAAACAATTTAATTTTCTGTTTACAAGTAAATATACTAAACGACTTAAATCAAGTATCGTTAATTGTTTTTTAAATAAAACCTGGTAAAAAGATCAGATAAAAACCATGCAATTGGTCACATCCCTTTTCTTAAGGGTGTTTTAGTTCTTTTCTTTTCATTTCTCTTCTAAATTTTTTAAAACCAAAAATAAAATTAAACCTACAAAAATTAAAATGAAAAATAAATGTGGATGCAACAAACAAGTTTTAAAGGATGTTTGGAAAAAAAAATTGGTTTTATATAATAATGGGTACATTTTAAAAAAAGCTTAAATTTTCATTCCAAATTATACCGGAATGAATGAAAATTTCGTCATTTTTATTTTTATTTTTATTTCCCTACCTGATCCAAACAATCCATTAATTAGTGATTCACAAATTCATGTGTTTGTATAATTGATTTTTGTAATATTAAAGACAAATTTAAGAACCGTTATAAGAACATATCTTCTTAAAGAGAAGGAACGGTTTAGCATTGTACTCTTTATATTGTACGACCTATTTCATTGATTATTAGTAGGGATGTGTCACCAAATTTTAAATCCTTTAACGTCAAGCAACAAAACTCATGAATTTGTTACACCAACTGTTAAATAAATTCATTTGCTTTTATATATGTTTGTTTAGTTGTTCGTACTATAATCAACATTCAAAATTAAAAGACAAACCGGTAAGGAGTTCTCAAGACACACAAGTCTGTACAACAGAAAAATAAATGCAATGTCTTGGGTTCCATTTCCGAGGTCGTAGGTTCTATTCTCAAGGGCCATTGAAAATTTTACTGTCTGTGTTCTTTCAGATTGCTTGAAATGTATGTAAACTGATTCAAACACTTGTAATTACCAGAAAATAAGAGACACACACATGCCTTATCCAACAGGTGTATCTCATTCTAATATTTTTCTTATTGAAATCTCTTACTGTTGATCATCTCTCTCAGTGATTTGATGATAATCCATTTTACCTTATACAAAATATTATTGTTTTTGTCATTCAGTTCCAGCGATCGTCACTGAGTCTGTTCAGTGATCACTGAGAACATGTAATGTAAATCCATTAGCGACATCGATGCTTCAAGAAGACAAAACTCACACGAAATAACCATAAGTGAAAGTCGAAGACTGAAACTGAAGATTAGAGACTGGCGCGTTCGTGATTTGAAGCAGAATTCAGTGATTACAACCTGTTCTACATATGTGTGAAGATTGTCCAAACCTCAGCGAATGCTGAAGAGACCTTCAGGGTTATTTCAGCATTCAACGATCAAAAGAAGCTTGTTGAGTAAGATTGCTTTTGTCTTGTCCTTTCACACACAAAGGACAAACTCATACCCTTTATAAAGTATAGTACGGTACGAAGCCGATTAATTGACTCTACTACCCACTAACTCCATAAAAGGATATCTGCTCATGAATAGACTTTTATACTATTCACTGTACCAAATGACAAGTCTTTTTTTAAAGGCTTGACGCGTGTTCAAACTCTGCTGCATTGTATTAAATGTGCATTTAATGCAACGAGTATAAATAGATACGTTCTATCTTCATACAGAGATACTCTAATCTTAATCCTTACGTGCAAACGTGAAAGAACACATGCATCTAAGAACACAATATGCTTATCTTCAAAGCAAGTTTGAATCCCTTTTCAAGCATTCTAAATAGTTCTTACCCAGAAAGAACTCACTTTCTTCTTAGTCTTAAACAACAAATATTTTCTCTTTGCTAAAAACTTTTGTGTGTAACTTAAGATTGTTTAGATAAGTTATCTACCTTTATCTTTTCCGTATACAATTTTGTGAAATATGTATTGATCTTTCTTTACCAATATATATTTTAAATTTGAAAAGTTTACTATGTTTGTATTCACCGTCCCTCTACAAACTGTTTCTAAATATCTTGTAGACTCTAACGAGACCAACACTTACTTATTTTGAAAAGTGAAAAACTCAGAAGGAATAAAAGGAAATAGATCACTACAAATGTGATAGTTCGACATTCAGATGTTAAAAAGGTAGGTTTCCAATTTTACAAATTATGTAGGTTTTTAAATATATAGTTAGTTATACTGGCCAAACATATTTCTCTTGTTTTAGAATAAATTTAATATTATAATTTTATGTTTGATCCTTTTTATTTTGTTTTATAAATTGTTTTCTTATAAGTATTTCACCTTTATCATATGCTATTTTGTTAATAGTTACAAATAAATTTTTTAGTCTTTTTAAATGAATCGTTTAACATAAATGACAGGTTATTTGATGATTGTTGAGTTTACTTTTTTTTTTCTTCATGATATCATGTTTTCAAACGAAAACACATTTGAACCCATTCAACGAAATGACTATCAAATTAATACAAACATGGTGGATCGATATGCAAAATTTTGGGGCTATTTAGTTATAAGATATTATATGGCTGTCAACTTTACAATTTAACCTTCTAGTGGTTTTTTAAGATTTTACAGAGTAGAGTGTCTTTACATGATATTTAGTTACATAATGTTAAATGTGATTTTAATTAAATGTATAATATTCTTAATAGATCAGAGATAATAAATTTAAGTGTTTGTTTTACACCGAGTGTTTTACAACAGCTCCTTTGAATTTTGTAATGCTTTATTATTAAACAATCTATACTATCTTATTAAGCAAATTTAACAAAAGTCTTAAAGTCTTAAAATACTAAATGCCCAAAATAACCTTTATACTCACTTTTTCAATTTTTTATCCCCTCATATCCTCACATACACTCATCCTCTCAACCGATTTTTTTTAAATGATAATTTTAAATTTACACTTTATATCCCTATAATTAATTAATTAATTTACTTTACGTTATTTACTTTTAAATGTTTCATTTTAAACTTTTATCAAATTAACATACATAATCGTATATCAATTAAAACATGTTTAAAAAATATTTTTTTTATTTTAACAAGTTACACCATTATAATCGTCTCGTTAATACCTTGGAAATGAGTCCAATATTGAATAGTTTTTGACTTAATTATATTATTATATGTACTGTCAAAAAATATTTTTAATATTTACGATTTATATTTTTATAGTTATTTATATATATATATACTATATATTTTGGGGTTAGGCTGTCCAAATTGCACTGTATAATATATTTTGAATTAATATGTTCTTAAGTTTTTTTGAAATATATATACATGTATTAATTCAACCTTAATCTGAGTATCTGGACAAGAAATAGGGTAAGCAGTTGAAATTTCATTCTAAAACCCAACTTTTTTTTTGTCTTTTTATGGCTTATGATCTGTCAAATTTGTAGTTTTCTTTATTGGTTTTGAGTGTTTATCTTAAAACTCAAGTTTTTTGGTTTTTTGCTCTTGGTGTAAATCGAATACATTTGTGGAGTCGTTTAAATATGTTGGATTTTAAATATATTGAATTTTAAACTGTCATACAATTTTTTTCATCGATAGTCTGTAATTGGAACCATAACTCTTACTTATTCAAATTATATTAATATGTAAAGACCAATTGTAACTTATATCATCGTTAAATCTTATCTTATAAAACCAGTGAAACTTCAAAATCGTTAAAATTCATGGCTCCCGCCGCATTGCACGGGTACACAACTAGTTTTTAAAAAATGAAACATCAAAAAAAGCTCAATAACCTTTAAATAACCAGTAAAACAATATTGGTTTGTGAAAATAGTTTGCATAATAGAAAGTGAAAGGTGTTTGGTTAAAAATAATATTTAGGTGACATTTGTTTTTTAAGAGATGTTGAAGTCTTATTTTATTTTTGATTAATAAGAGTTGGGATTGAAGTCTGAAATCTGAATCAATAAAACTGTTTGTTTTTGTAAACCGAAAAATGTCTGAATTTGTTTAAAATTTTCATTTTGACATTATAAAATTATAGTGTTGAATTTATAGATAATTTATACAATTTCACATATTTATTCATCGTCATTACGAAATTTAAATCTAAATAATATAATTAGCATTCATTTAAAAGAAAATATGTAAATAACAATATTTAACACATTTAAATCCTATTAAAATACATCGACTGAGAGATGTGAGGATCGATTGAAATGATCGATTAAAGTTAATCAATTGAGAGACGTCATTGCTGAGGGTTTGGAGAACAATAAGAGGTAAATAAGATGTTGGTTTACCTCTTACCAAATAAGAGCAAAATAAGACATAACTATCTCTAAAAAGTAAAAATAAAAAATAAACAGTTCGAATAACCTTACCTTTTAAAGAATCAAACATAATAGATTAATAAGAGTTAAAAAAAACAAATAAGAGTTAAGTAATCAATATATATATATATATATATATATATATATTGTTTTATATAAATAATAAGTATATTTTTCAACAGAGTTAAATCGGGAAAGTAATAAAATAGTATTTGTTCCAATTTTATTTCATTTACACCGTCACCAATACCATTAAGACCTCAATTTAGGGAATGGCCTTAATAAATGATGATGGACCCCACTTTCTCTCCAACCATAGGAAGACACGTCACCAAACAAAGGCACAATTGAAATAGACACTATATCTATCAATATGACCAATCACATGAAACACACATAAAATATGCAATTGCAATTTGCAACCCACGGTTTAGGTTCTCGTTTAATTTATAGGATTTGAACCAATTTAGAGGAATTTATAATTAAATTAAATTCTAAACTAATTTTATTTTGGTTTGAAACTTTGAATGATCTTATAGATTATATTTTTTTTAGGATTTTATTGAAATCTTATTAACATAGGATTTTAAAATTTCATGAGAGTGATCCATATTTCATGAGATTTTTGTAGAATTTATATATAATAATGTTTTAAAATAATTTGTTTTATAATAATTAATTAATGAAAAAGAACTTAATTATTTTTATAATTAATAATAATTTGTTTTATAAATAATTGAATTCAATTTTATTTCAAATTCTACAAACTAAACATACCAAATAATTTAAATTGAACATTTCATTTTTTTAAAATGATTTATCGTACGATTTTACTGAAATAAAAAAAGGTTTTAAGAATATATTTAGGTTTAAATGGAATAAAAGGAAAAAAAAACGAAGCGACCATGGAGACCAAGCATGTGTACAAACATGTGGTGATGGGGTACAAGTCGGTATATGCGTCACTATCAACTCCTAATTCTCTCTTATCCTCTTTCATTTTCTTCCCATTTCAAAATAGGTATATCCTACATTCTAAAATAATGTCGAGAGTAAAATGATATACAGTTTTAAAAATGCATAATTACTAAATGACTGTTTATTCAAATGCCTACCTGGTAAGTGCTTATCGATATGAGTCAACACTATAATTTATTTTGATGCTTAAGATTTTAGTACATCAAAACGTACTGAATGTAACAATTTACCGGGTAAGCGTTTACCTGGGTAAGAATCGTCATCTTCACCTACCGGGTAAGACTCTCTATTCTTCTCATCTCTCTTACCCGTTAAGATTCTTGACTTTTGCTCTGTTCATCCAACATGAAAATTTATCCGATAAACACTTACCAAATAAGCGTTTAGTAAATGACCTCTAAGCTTTTTAAATAACTAAATGATATTTTAAACTTGATAATAGAAAAAGAAACTTTCTCCACCTCATAATTAAGAGAATATGAGAAAGTAAAAACTTATGGGCCGTTTACTAAATACTTACTTAATAAATACTTACCGGATAAATTTCCTCATCGGATGAACATGAGAAGGGTCAAGTATCTTACCGGATAAGAGCGATGAGAATGATGGAGAGTCTTACCCGGTAAGTGAGGATGGCGACTCTTACCCAGGTAAGCGCTTACCCACTAAATTGCTGCATTCAATATGTTTTAATATACTAAAATCTTACGCATCAAAATAAATCATAGTGTTGACTCTTATCGGTAAGTGCTTACCGGGTAAGCAATTAGGTAAACGGCTTACTTTTTTAGAATTAAAGACTTATTTTGGGTCAAACTAAATGATTGTTTACCAAACACATACCCAATAAGTGTTTTACGACATGAGAAAAACATTCACTTAACTTATCGTGTAACATTCTCGACCATTAAAATAGATTGTTGGCAAGCATCTTGAAAAGCGATTATCAAGTAATAGTCTTTTCATTCACTTATTGAGTAAAACTTTCTGTACTTGATATGTTTCTTACTGGGTAAGATTCTTAGTCATTTTCATGCCCAATCGAAAAGGTAAGTGTTTACCCGGTAAATATTTGATAAACGACCCTAAAATATAAACTATTTTAATTTGTCTACATAACTATTTTAATTTCTCTCAAAATAAGTGTTACTTTCAAAAATAAATGTTTATTATCTCATTCTACTCTTAATTATGAGATGGAGAAATTTTTTATATCTATAACAAAGGGTAAAATTGTCTTACTGTTGATTAAATTGTATAAAAATTATATATATTTTTAAAATTATATATTTTTTTATTATGAACATTTATTTTGAAACTGATAAAGTATGAATTTGTGTTAGTTATTTATCAGTGTTATATAACAAAATGTAATATTTTATTCTAAATCAATAGTGGCAAATTACATTGTGATCTTTTATTAAACAAAAATTCCAAAATTATAAACCATTATACCATATTAGTAGAACTTAACATCTATGTATCTGAAGAGTTTATGAGTTGATAACTTGATTTTATTGTCTATATATATATTGAGTTAGAATATGGACCTTGAATTTCAAGAAATTATGTATTAACAAATAACACTTAATATTTTTTTATTACTTGTATACATGTGCAATATCTACAAATGAATGATTAGTATGATGTTCTTCAATTTTTTTGTTTTTTTACGACTTTTTCTGAAATAGATCACACACACACACACACACACACATATATATATATATATATATCATATATATGTATATGTATGTAGAGGAGTGATCAAATGAAAACCGCCCTCATTTGTGTAAACCGTGCAAACCACCTTCATCCGTCGATTTTATTGTTTAATCTTATGAAATTTTTTCATAAAATTGTTTAATCTTGTGAAATTGTTTCATATAATACTTTTTTTGATGAAGTTTGCTTCATATATGGTTGTGAAATTGTTTCATATAATACTTAATGAAACTGTTTCATGTATTTCTCTAAAATTAATAAAATTGTTTCATGTATTTCTCTAAAATTAAAATAATGAAGATGATAATATCTATGATCAACATCATCCACAATAAAAATGATTAATCAACCTCTCATAATTACAAAAAAATGAAAAAAATAAAAAATTATGATTGATTGAATGAAGTTTGTATGAATTAAATGGTTTACATTTGATCGATGCCCTATGTATGGACAAATGATTGTGTTCACATACGTATGGGAAAGAAATGTTGATTGAAGCTCCGCATGTGAACGTGGGGTTGTACAGTCTCTTCCCTCACTCTTTCGACAACAATGATAAAACTATGATTTTTGCTCAATAGGTGTATTTTTAAAATGTATCAAAGTCATCTTATATATTTTAGCTGAATTCTATCGTTTTAAATGTTTTTTGTTGAAGTTGCTTGTTGATTTCGAAAGACTTTTCGGGTTTTTAAATGTTGTTTCTTTGTATTTTTTATATCTCGAAGTACTCTTTAAATGTTGAACTTGCCGAGTCTTATGGGCTTTTAGTTTTACCCTTATGTGACGTTTGTTTTTTAAGAGATGCTGGAGTTTGAAGTTTTAATTCACTTTTGACTAATAAGATGTAGTGTTGAAATCTGAATTTTGAATTAATAAGACCGTTCGTTTTTGTAAACTGATTACTGTCTGAATTTGTTTAAATTGTTTATTTTATCAATTAGAAAATTATAATGTTGAATTTATAGATAAATTTATATAATTTCACATATTTATTCATCATTTTTACGAAATTTACATCTAAATAATACAATTAACATTCATTTAAACAAAAATATGCCATTAATGATATTTAACACATTTAAATCATATTAAAACACACCAACTGAGAGATGTGAGAATCAATTTGGTAATGATCAATTGAGAGAAATGGTCGATTAAGATTAATCAATTGAGAAACGTCGTTGTTAAAAGTTTCAAAAACAATAAGAGGCAAATAATAGATTGATTTACCTCTTAACAGATAATAGAGCAATAAGATATAAATGCCTCTGGAAAAAAAAACAGTTTGAATTACCATACCTTTTAACGAATCAGACATAAAAGATTAATAAAAGTTTTTCTTTCAAAAAAACAAACAAGGTCTTAGTCTCTAACAAAAAAGAAATTGCCGCTACCTTCAAAAAACGTGATTAGAAACAATTAAACAAGCAAATGTTCTTTTTATGTAGAATTCAAAAAAATGCCATCGAGTACAAGTTGTTAAGAGGATGTTTGGTTATAAGTATTGAATAATAATAATAAATGGAATATAACAAATTCATTTCTCTTAGAAACCAGATTTTCATTCTAGATTATATTGGAGGAATAAGTTTCATTATCATTTTCATTTTCATCCCCCCCTCCCCCGACAAAATATTGGTTTAGTTTTGCTTTCCACACGTCACCATAAATTGTGGTTCGTGTTTTAGATAGTTTATTTTACAAAAACAAAATTAATTTATACATTTATATATCTGTCAAAATATATATAACTAACCTGTATATAAACGTATTTCTTAAAAGTATTACAAGATATATGGAAATATCTATGTGAGAGGTCATTTATTAAACACTTATCAAGTAAGCACCTTAATTGTTGAGCTGAGCATAACAATCACCCAAAATCTTAACCGATAAAAAAACACAAGAAGTACCAAGAATGTTACCCAATAAAAACCTATCGTGTTGAATGCTCTTACCAACAATCCATTTTGATAGCGTAGAATATTACACGATCGGGTAAACAAAGGTGATGCCTTTTACCAATAAACACTTACCCATTAAACATTTACTAGAAGAGTACTCGCGCAATGCAGCGAGATACATCGTGTTTTTAATATCTCATTTTATTCTTTATCTCAGTCGATGTTATAATATGACTTTATGTGATTTTGAGAAAGCGATGATGTTTTTATTTTTGAATAAAATATATGTTTGACGATATCATAAAAATTTGACAAAAATATATCGACATTAG
>NC_037538.1:491230-492766 GCF_001531365.2 Cynara cardunculus var. scolymus
TATTTAAAATAAGATGTTTATCCTGTATTTGATTGTGTTTATCTGCAGTTAGTTACACGAATTCAGTTATGGGATGAAATCGGATAGAGATGAACATGTTTAAGAGTTTAAGAGTTTTTAAGAGTTTTAGCCAAATACATTATAATATAGTATAGATTCGGTAAGTGTTTGATAAACGGTCCATAAAACAAATCCAGTTTGTTTGGGCTTTTGTTGGTTTGACCATTTTATTGCTTGCTATAACAAGGCTTTTTGAAGGCCTGCTTACTTACATGAAGCTCGTCTCGTATTTTAGGGATTGTTGGTTTAGATTAGTGAAATGAAAATGAAAATAAATTGAGAAAGAATTTTTATGATTTAGAGTTTAACCTCAAATAAAAATTTAGGCTTCTGAAAAAATAGATACATTATAATATACTAGAAGGGTACTCGCACAATGCAGCGAGATACAAATCAATTTTAATATATTTTTTTATTTTTTATCTCAGTCGATATTATAATACGGTTTATGTGGTTTTGAAAAAACGATAATGGTTTATTTTTGAATAATATATAAATGTGAAGATATATCATAAAAAATTAAAAAATATGTTTACATTAATACCAAACTAACTATTTAAAATTTCTATTTTTTTGTATGTTTCTTTAATTCATTTTTTAATTTTTGGTTTAATAATATAATTTTTTATAAAGATAATAATTAAGTATTTTGTTATAACTCAATCATTATCCTAATTATATTTTAGATCTTTTTATATTTTAAAATGAGATTTCATTATCTATTTGATTATATTTATCTGCAGTTAATTACACGAATTCAAATATAAAGCTTTAATAAGTTGTACTTATGCACAATTTACTTGTAATCTTGAATTTTAAGTAATATGCATTAATAAACAATACTTCATGCATAAAAAATGATTTTTAAGAGTTTTTATCAAATGTTTTATAATATAGTATAGAAAATATAAATTTAAAGATATCATAATTTTTTTTAAAATATATAAAAGTTCTAGTTTTTTTGTGTGTAATTTTCTTAATTCAATTTAGGTTTAATAACGAAGTAATTTTTTTTTTTGATTTAATAATATAATTTTTTGTAAATATAATAATTACGTATTCTGTTAGAACTCAATGACTATCATAATTATATTTTAGATTTTTTATATTTAAAATTAGAAGATTATCTTGTATTTGATTATATTTATCTGCAGTTAATTACAAAAATTTAAATATGGAGATTTTATAAGTTGTACTTATGTACAATTTACTTGTATTCTTGAATTTTAAGTAATATGTATCAATAAGTAGTACTTTATGTATAAAAAATAATTTTTAAGAATTTTTATCAAATATTTTATAATATTATATAAATAAAACCAACATTTTTTTTATTTTTTATTGATTACTGTTTAAACAAATGCGCTTACAACAAACGTCATATCTTTAAATGCAAAAGAATTTAATGCGTCTTAGTTGGCCCGTCAATTTCATTGACCCGAAATCATGACTAAACAATTAAATTTGACCCACATT
>NC_037538.1:492801-499010 GCF_001531365.2 Cynara cardunculus var. scolymus
TGATCAACTTTATAAGATAATGATCTAATGGTCTAAAGTTGCACGGTGGCAATTTTGTAATTATTGAGAAGTCTCGTGGCATTTATTAATGTTCAGATCCGACGATTGTAGATCTAATCCAAGGATTGAGAATTGGTCTTACGGGTCTCACGAAAAAACATTGGTCTCATATGATCCCAAGTCATATATATATATATATATATATATATATGGAAGGGTTCAAACGAGAACCCCTATGATTACGAGAATGCGAGAACAACCAAATAACCTCATATTGTGATAAAAATTAAAATTAAAAGATTTTTAAAATTAAAATTGAAATTTAAAAAGATTCAAAAATATTAAAAATAAAAGGGTAATAATGGAAATGATATCATAAAATCTTTTAACACGATTACACACGATCATGATTATCATTATCTAATAAACGGTTAATCATGTGATATGGGTGTGATAATCATGTGATTATCACACTAACGCTTATATCAACACGATTTGGGTGTGATATAGGTATGATAATCATGTGATATGGGTGTGATAATCATGTGATTATCACACTAACGCTTATATCACATTATCGCTTATATCAACACGATTTGGTGTGATAATCATGTGATTATCACACAATTATCACAAGGATTCTGCTCGGCTAGGGTTAACTTAGAAAATCGACTACCGATTTGATGTGATATGAGTGTGATAATCATGTGATATCACTATCATAACAGCGCACTCGATTTGATCATGGTTTCGATCGGTTATGGTTAGACAATCACACATTTATCACAACGATTACTAATGGTTTCGATAGGTTAGGATTAGACAATCACACATTTATCACAACGATTACGGGCGACATCCACTAAACGATTTGGTGTGATATGAGTGTGATAATCATATGATATCACTATTATAACATCACTTGTGCACTCAATTTGATCATGGTTTCGATCGATTAGGGTTAGACAATCACACATTTATCACAACGATTACTCATGGTTTCGATAGGTTATGGTTACACTTGACTGATCATGGTTTCGATAGGTTATGGTTACACTTGACTGATCATGGTTTCGATAGGTTATGGTTACACAATCACACAATTATCACAAGGGGAAAGAAGAGAGTGGAAACGAACGTGCAGGAAAAAAAGGGATAATTATGACTAATTAAAATAAAATAAAAATTATAAAAAGTACTTAATTACATTACCGCCCTTACTAATTTATTTATATTTAATATAAGTTAATTKATTAATTAAAAAAGTTTGAGGTTATTAGGTTGTTCTCGCATTCTCGTAAATCACAGGGGTTCTCGTTTGAACCTCCACCTATATATATATATATATATATCTATATATATATAGAAGTTGGTTATTATATAACCCTTGACATTTGTGCAACAAATACAACTCAATCTCAATCGTCCATTTTATTTGATAAATATGTGATTTCATAGAAGTTTTGATTGTTTTCTAATATAAAGTATTAATCATAATTAATGAACCCTATATATATATATATATATACATGTAGAGTCTATTTTTTTACATATTCAATAATTCATAAATAGTTACAAAATAATTTTTCTATATATGAAAGAACACGTATAAAAATATAAGTTTGTACAACATTGTTTCATATGTAAAACCAGGATGGACCAGTGAAGGATCGCATGGGAGGGAGAGGGGGTCTTGTGCACCCAGTTGAAGTTTTTGAAGGTATAAAAGGTGCACATACTAAACTATGAGGGGTGTTAACACGATATCAAAAAAAAAATTAGAAACATCAAACAAGAAACATAAAAATCCCTCGAAATCAACCAAAAAACCCAAAAAGTTTATTCAAAATCAACAATAAAAAAATACTTTTAGTACAAGGGGTGTGTCAAATAAACTAGAGTCCAACATATACAGACAAAGATATAGAATTTAGGGGTTCACATATCTTGAATTTGAGTTTTTTAAGGTTGAAATTTTCCTATTTGAAATTTTAAGACTCGATGAAATTAATCGAGAGAGATGCACATACACGTAAGCTAGTGCGTATACTTATTGTTACCCAAAAAAAAATTACAAGTAACATATAGAGTGAATTTTTCAAAAAAAAATTACAAGTAACATATAGGGTGAAGGAGGCGTTGGAGGTAATTCTCATGGTGTTCATTTGGGTGTTATAGGCGAATCGCAATTTGCTGGTTTTCAACAAATCTCCTAAAAGCCCGGTGGTACTTTCCAAGGAGATCGTACTTTTTTCATATAACTGGCTTAGAGTTAGATTGAAGTGTTGTAATAATCTCGATAGGAACGCTTGGTGTATCAGCCCTTTATCGGCTTTGTTGTAAGTGCTAGTCTCTTGCTAGCCTCCAGTGGTTTTGTTAATAAAGTTGTTTCTAAAAAAAATGGATTGTTGTAGCTTCTAGACACTCATTTTTATGCAGTTCCTTTATATATATATATATATATATATATATACATGGGATCACGTGAAACCAACATGTTTTCATGAGAATTGTAAGACACATTTGAAACTTCACATCAATATATTGTGAATGTGCCGTCACGTGAACCCAACCGTGTATATATATATATATATATAATTTGTTTTAGTGATTAATTACTTGTATTAAAGGTTTCAAAGACAAAGTAAAAGAGAGTAGATCAAGTCCATGATTCATGTTAAAATTAGAGCGAGTATATATTTTTCACAAACCCTATATATGTGATGTATGTTTATATGATGAAAAGAATATGAACATTACATATAATCAAAGTGCTTAGCTAAATCTTGGGTACTAACAAATGTACCATGAAAGCCGTATGGCACTCTACTCGGTAATCTCACTTTCCCCAACTCTTTCATGCTTGAAGCTTCAACTATAACCAACTCCGACTTTCCTCCATCTTCGTCCCTAACATAACTCATTATATACCCTTCCTCTTCCTCTTCTTTCTCACTGTTTCCTACCGAAACGAAACACGGTTCGCCACCGAACCTCTCCTTTCCATACAAAAACTTGGAGACATATCCCGTCTCCAAGTCAACCTTGGCCATACCACTGCATTTTGGCCAAGGATCCGCTATCGCCAAATAAATGTAGCGGCTCTTACGACCTAGCCACCTTTTATTCACATTGCCTGCCTCCAAGTTCATCCCCGGTACAATAACCCGTTGGCTTGACCCTCCGGTTGTCGTGTTTAACCGAATCTCGGTTAATTCGCTTTGGAGAGGGGTATCGTTGGTCTCGTTAAAGATGGCGTCTGGAGGAGTCATACACGACCCGATTACTACCATGATTTTATCCCCGTTTTCGGTTTCTTCCTCCCATGCATTCCATAAATGGAAACAAAAGCAATCAGGTACGTCGATCCACTGGATACTCGATTCGTTTTCGGCGGATTTGGGTAAGACACCGTATCTGGATACTTTATTCGGGTCAAGTATCACGGGTGACCTGCCCCGTACCATCTCGGATAACTTGAATACAACTTGGTGATCTGGAATGATCACGTGACTTTGCGTGATTGCAAAGTCATGAATCATTGTCGGCTGATTCAATGAAATGGACACCTCACGTGACTTCTGACCATTTTCTTCGAAACTGAAGAATTTAAGGTAAGGTTTCTTTACAACATCGTAACTCAATGAGAAAAGGTCACCTGTAACAGGGTCCACCTTAGGGTGCGCAATCATTGGACAATTAACTTGTCCGTCATAATCAAACCGTCCATCCGTCACGAGATCACCATCGCTTTTTATGCGGACGCTGTACGGCAAATCATCCTCCGACATCGCGAGCAAACGGCCGTTAAAGTAAACCAACCCAGCATTCGCGACGCCGATCCCATGAGCCGAGTCTAACAAGCCGGCTGCACCTCTGGCGTAAAACAGCGCAAGCCGAGCCAAACCGAGGTGGCCATGCAGCTCGCCAATCGGCTTCGGAAAACAAGGGTGGCCCAGTGATAATTCTTGCTTTAGACGGCTCGTCCGAGTGAACCGGCAGCTGTAGCTGGCTTTATTCGCCGGTCCTAACGTGACGGCGTGTATCATCCCGTCGCCGTCGAATAAATGGTGGCCGCCGGTTGGCTTGAACATAGGGTTGGCGCCATTTCTAAGGTAAACCCCACATAAATCAGAAGGTATCTCACCGACCACCTCGAGCCCATGATGAACCGGACACTCAGGAACCGGCGCAAAGTTTCCGGCGAGTTGAACCGCCGGATCAACCGGGCTAGGTAGTTTGTGATCCTTTTCAAGTCCCATAAGTGACCTTTCCACCAAGTTTAGAGCCGAGGATGCTAGTTTTTGAAGTGGGTTAAGCTCCGGTGGGGAAACGGTTGATAACTCCGGCGAAGGTCTGGAAATTGGTTTTATCTCAGGCGACAATGACGGCGATGAAAGTTTCCGGGATGGTGTTTTTATGGTGGGGTGATGATGTATTTGAATTGTGCATTTAATTGATAGGGGTTTATTTGAATAATCTAATGTTGTGGTTGGATAGTTTGAGAGACTGAGAGAGGCTTCCATTTTTGGAGAAAGTGGCCGGCGGCGGTGGTTGTAGGTGGTGGTGCATGAATGACAGAATGAGTGTCTGAAATATATAGGAAGTTAAGGTTGGGTTAAAACTGAAAGGGTGCAGCCACGTGGGATCTTTTAAGGTGATCCACCTGTCAGTACATACGAGACGTGGACAATCTGCCGAGGTCTTTGATTTTTACAGTACCAGAAAACAAGTCCCGATTTGGTTTTGTTCTTGCATTTGCAAGTTGCAACGAATTACTTTCTAACCGAATCTTTTATAAATGGTTCATGTACCTAAATGAAATATTATTAGAGTAAATTACATTTTTAGTTACTATGGTTTCTTAAAAATTGCAATTTGTGGTTTCAAAACTACGGTTTTTCTCTTCATGATTTATAATTTATTATTATTTTCATTCTAAAACTAGTTCTTACCTTTTTTAAGAAATTTTGAATCCACAAATATATAAAAATACATATAAATTTATTTATATTAATACATGCATATTTTAATTACACAATAATTGTAAAAATAAATCATCAAAATTAAAGATAGGTGAAAATTTTGAAATACAAAACTACAATCTTAAATAATGTGGTGTAATGTAAATTACTAATGTTTATAATTCATAAATCGTATTGTTATGCCCAACATAAATCTTCAAACTCTCCAACGAGATTATACTACTATCAATTAGTCAAGACTTTAACTGTTCAGTAATTAAAATCAATCGATATGTGTGTGTGTGTATATATATATATATATATATATATATATATTCAAAATCAATCGATATATAAAGAAATGAAAATAAATAAACAAATAAAAGGTTCAACTTGTTATTATTATAGAGAGTCAAGAGTGGATCTAGAAGTTTAGCTAAATGAGGTCAAATTTAGAAGTGTTAAAAAAATTGAAATTAAGGGGCTGTTTATCCAATTGCTTATCCGGTAATTGCTTATTCGGTAAGTGATTACCGATAAGAGTCAACACTATGATTTATTTGATGCATAAGAGTTTAGTACATCAAAACATGTTGAATGCAACAATTAACGGGTAAGCGCTTACCTGGGTAATAGTCATCATCCTCACTTACCGGATACGACTCTCCATCGTTCTCATTACTCTTATTCGATAAGATTTTTGACCCGTCCCATGTTCATTTAATGAGAAAATTTATCCAATAAATAACCCATTTGAGTAGAAATCGTTTCATGTTATTTGGTTTTTGTATAAACAATTCATATATAGTTATTTTTTATTTTTTTACTATTTTAGTTGCAAAACAAATTATACCATGGTTTTATACACTTTATGCATATAAAAGAACTAATATATAATATATCAGTTTAATGAACATTAAAATAACAAAATATTGGGACATATGTAATAAATGAATACCTAAAAACAAGATATTTATATTGAAACAAAATTATTAAAATTAATTAATTCTTTTGGTTTTTGGGGAAAAATTCAACCGTGTTGGGTCTTTAAAAAAAAGTGAAAGGGTTTTTTTAAGCATGGAAACAAACAATATGTGAAGGATAAAAAAAATTAAAGTTTGAACTACACGTTTAAATAAACATAAACTATCTTATTGATAGGTTAAATAGAGTAAAAGATTTTTATCATTTTTCTAATTATAACCTTTATGAATATTAATTGTAATTTATTATTATTAGTTATTA
>NC_037538.1:499440-505795 GCF_001531365.2 Cynara cardunculus var. scolymus
TATACAAATCAAATTGGAATTTATTAATTAACATATACTTATCTTTTTATCATCTGGTTTGTATTAACTAACATATCATACTATAAAATGTTAAAATTTATTAGTTGTTAAACATGTTCTTTTAGGTCATTTATATATTTCAAATAGCTAATCAGCTAATCTTTGTCAAATGTATTTAGTTCCACCTAAATTTTCAGCTATCAACTAACTTATTATTTAGTTTGTCAAACACAGCTTGAATTCAAAATCATTTTAATTTTTGACAAACGTCAAGAGACACCATTTTGCATGTGGCCTTATGGTATGACGATTTCAGATAAATATTAGAATAATAAATTTGATTATACGACTCTTATGTAATTAGAGTTTTGTATAAATAGTTAATATATATATATATATATATTAACTATTTATACAAAACAAAATTACAAAACAATCCTTTTAAGCCTTATATCTAAAATCAAGTTTATTAATAAAATAAACTATATTCCAAAACCAAATTTATTTATTAATATACATTATTACACATGTAGTTTAAAGTGACTGAAATTACAGACATATTTCTTTATCAATAATAAGCGATCAATTGTAGTGGAATCTAAGACAGTTGAGTTTTTATCCGGATCTATTGACTTCCATTGGTGATCATAGGAAATTCACTAGTAAATTTAAAGATAATTAAAATTAACTGGTGAATATTTTAATTAATAAAAATCCATGTTGATTTTTTTTTTTTTTTTTTTTTTTGGTTTTTTAAATTTATCAACAAATTACCGAATGTTTTAAAATACTTTTGTAATCCTTCAGTAAATTTAATAAGATTTTTTGATTGTATTTATATAATTTTAATATATTGATTTTTATATATATATGTGTGTGTATAAATTAAAAAATGATGGATCTAAAATGTTTGAAAAAACTTAATAAATAATTTTGTAAAAGAAAGACTTCATTAAAAACATTTCTCTAAAGGAAGCAAGACCAAACACATGATCGTAAAGTAGTTCATCAACTCGATAACTCCATTTTCCTTGACCACCAATTAATGAATCATGTGTCCATTATTATTATGGTAAAACAAAACGGTATAAAACATTATTCATTTTTCTTAAATAATTAATAAATTTCATTCACAATGAGTATATCAAATTTAACATTCAAGATACGAAATCTATTTGGAACGATGTTAATTTGAGTGAATGAAAGGATCTCATAAAACGCTTTATTTATCATATGGAATTTGTTTGTGAGAAGGTGCTCAAGCAAACGCGAGAAGGTGGGACATAAATAAAATTGTTAGACCATCCACAAATGTCAGTATGATTTACGGTATCTGAAAACTTTAATATTTTATTTATTGGATAACGCAAGGAATTCGAAAGCAAACCTTAACGCAAACAATCACATAGATGCTCCGATCTGCATGGGAATAAAAATATGCATAGTTTTCTCCAATAAAGTTAGGCACTTTTAATACTCAAATCCCCATAACTAACTTTTTCTCAAGTACCAAAAGGAGATCAAAAATACTAATTTAGACCATTCACACGGGCCTTGTAAATGAAATTGAAAATAAAGTTTTATCAGAATTATAGCAGTCATATAAAACAATTACAAAATTTGCGATTAACATTGAAAGCCACGTGAGACACCAACCTTCTCTTCAATTTCCTTTTTCTAGTTATTTAAATAAATTAATTTTTGTATCAAATAATGAATTTTATAAATTAATAATATTAATATATTTATTAATTACATCAACTATTTTTATATGAAAATATTATATGTATGTATATATGTTATTTTTAAAAAATATAAATATAATATAATTAAATTAATTTAACATTAAATTTTATAATTACGTAAAATCACAATCAATCAAATATATAAAATTATATATAACTAATAAAGGTTGTAGTTGGAACCATTTGAAAGTGTAGGTGAATTGCATCTCTATGGAAGATGATTGCAAAAGCTGATATGACATTAATTGAAAGTGTAGATGAATTGCAGGGATATAGATGGTCTTATATTCCAAAAGACATTTTTGACCTTTTTCTAGACTTGTTTAACCGATTAACTTCATCAAATTATTGGAAAATTACATAATTTTCATTTAACCCCCCCCCCCAAACAATGAATCAAATCTTAGTCTTGAATATAATTTGTAAACTAATTTTACATGATACGATTCTTGAAAGATGAGTTAGATTTAAATCTTCAATCTATTTTTCCGGGACACACTTCCTAATAAATAATTTATTTGGCATGTTTTCCTAGACAAGATTCGATCTTTACATGAATTATTAATATCTATGTCATATATATAATTATATATATATATATATATATATAAGAATAAAAATCATATAGAGTAGTGTTATAAAAGTAGGTGTCTCCTTAAATATTTAAAATAGAACTTCTAAAGGTAATTTTACAATTTCATTTTAATCGTGAGTCCGTAAAGTTTATGATTTGTGAAATTGTGAGTGATGTGATTAATTAAATATATAAAAATGTAAAATTTAAAGTTGAAAGAATAAAAACATAAAAAATAAAAAGAAATTATTTTCGGAAAAAAAATCACGTCTTACAAAAACGTGCGCCGTTGCACGACGCCTTACAGAAACACTACGGAAATTTCGTAAAGGCAGAGACGCATTTTGTGCCATATTCCACCATTGCGTGCCTTTTTGAATACTGGTTGCAGATGTTATATATAACATAAATTTAGCAATTAACATTTTGTTATTTGAACAAAAGTTTAATTAACGTAACTTTAACTGACTCTATACAGTACCTACTTCCGAGAACTTTAATGTGATTGAACATTTTCTGACCCACTCAACTGCTAAGTTTAGCGGTAGGTCTAAGATCGGACCAACGACTTGTCTTGTCTTTGAGTAAAATCACTAAACCCCTTTACCAACTGAACCACACTTCAAAGACCATGTTATTATTTTCAATTGTTTGTCATTATTTTTTAAAATATATTGTGTAATTAAGATTTGATACAAATAGTTCTCTTTTATTACATCATTTTAACACCAAATACAATATTTTACGTATCTTATTTATACATATTTTTAATCATACACTTGTATTTATTAATTGTTTACGAATTTGATTCGCAAAATGTTATGTTGCAATAACTTTGTAAATTATAATATTTTAAGTTGTAAACAAAATAAATTATTTATATATTTGTCGATAAGTAATTTCGAACTACTTATCATTTTATTAATAAAAAGTTATATAAAGCACTTTTAAATAAATAAAACACATACATCTGTTTACTTAAATTGTTTTTTTTTTATAAATGATCTATTAATGCATTTTGTAAATCGAAGTCAGCTTCTTTTTCCAGTTGTTAGATTAAATCTATTTGTTATTTAAATTTCTTTTTCAGTTATATTTTTTCATCGTATTGTAATATATATGCACATTTAATTTAAATATATTATTGTGTTTTAAATTAGTACATTTTAAATAAGCTTGAACACACATAAACAATAAACTAAATTTATATACATATATCAATAAACAATAAACAACATAAACAATAAACTAATATATATATATATATATATATATACACATATATATAGGGGCCTATTCAAGGGAGAACTGAGTTGTTTGTGGTAATTGTGAGAACCAATATTAACCACAAATCAATAAATAAATTAGGAAATTTATAAATTTGGTAATTTTAAATTAAAATCTTAATGCAAAGATATTTTTGGTATTTTAAAACTCTCATTTCTTCTCTCTCCGGCCACCGTCCTCCGGTGATACCACTATGATATCACTGTGATACCTAAAAATATTGACTCTGTTAAACAAAAGATACATTGTGATACCTAATCATATATAAGATGCATAGTGATACCACTGTGTTACATCTTCGATCGACCACAGACATCAATGTGATACCCAAGCACATATATGATGCATTGTGATACCGTTGTAGTATCACCGGAGGACGGTGGCCGGAGAGAGAAGAGAGGAGGGAGTAAAGTTTTAAAATACCAAAAATATCTTTGCATTAAAAAATTAATTCAAAATTGCCAAAATTATAAATTTCCTAATTTATCTATTGATTTGTGGTTAATATTGGTTATCACAGTTACCACAAACTAATTAGTTATCATTTGATTAGGCCCCTATATATATATATATATATATATATATATATATCAAAGTTTATCAGGGACCAATTGTACTAACAAAATTTCAACATCAAATTTGGTGCAATATTTGATGTTTGGGTTAAAATTTTAATATTTGGACAAGTTCATTAGTGTGAACCCCAATCCATCCTACACAAACTAGCTTTTGAGATAGTTTTTGGATCACTCAACGGTTGATGTTAGAGGAGGGTTGAGATCGATCCGGGACATGTCGTGTATTTTGTTAAAATCGTCTCGTCCTTTTACCAACTAAGCTATACATCGAAGACAAAAAAAAACTGATACGGATTAAAATCGGTGAGTATTGTGTATTATTCATATATACAGGTAGAGTGTATAAAAAACCGTCAAACCGCTAATTAGGAGGGCTAGCATAACTCATCTCAATCTAACCCGCCAACCCGTCGCTAATGTATATAATTTCAAAAAATTATATATACATATACATACATATATATATATATATAGGAGTCCTTACGGCTCAAATCCCAAAATTAATCCAACTAGGTTCGGCGCTCTATGAGATATCTAGTAGCCGATCGAACACGTCAATTCCATTCCCCACCCCCTTATTCTCTTGACACGATTGCACTTAAACGACTAGAAGTTGGAACTATAAATTTTCTTCATTCCATAGATGTTCTTTGAAGTTTGATTTTTATTGCACAAAGAAATTTGATATGTTTCTTGTAGGTTGTAACTTTGTATCCTTTTTAATCCTATTTTTTTGTGTTTAGGAGCAATGGAAAATACTCCTAAGTCCCAAAAATAAAAAAACAATGACGAACCAAACACGTCTAAGAAAAGATGAGGTAGAACCTTAAACGTTTGAGATCACTTTCAAATAAAAAATAGATGTGTTTGCAATTATCGTGAAAAAGATTATGCTTATCGTAGTAAGAGAACTGATAGAAGTTTTCGTATATTACTAACCCGCTAACCCAACCCAATTCAACCAGCCCTAACCCACAAGGTAGGTTTGGGTCAGGTGGGTTTATATTTTTTAATAGATTAGGTTGGGTTGAGATTTTCCAAACCGAGTTTTTAAAAATGTCAAAAACCACCAAATCCACCAAGCATACACCTCTATATACAGGCCATCCATGTCTATAATAAGTTTGAGATTTATTGTTACCAGAATTTGTTTGTATGTATTAATTAATTATCATTATGCAAGCTTGTGTGAATCTTTCAAGGGCGGACCTACCCTTTAAGATATCAAATAGATAGGGGAGTTCCGAACCAGCAGCAAGCCCTTTCTCGCCCTTTCCTCCGTAAAATCATAAAATATATAAGGTCCAAGTATAAAAGAAAATTAAGGTATATAAGTGTGAAAATATAAGTTTTTTGGATTGGAAATCAGTTGCGCTTCTAACTCTTCAAAAACTTTAGTTGTTTTAAATTACTTCCTTTCCTTTTTCAAATTTTATTTTTTCTCATATTAATCAATTTACTGTAAGATAAAAGACATTAAAAATACGTATTTTCTTTTACAATTATATGGTTTAAAAAGGTTATCTCATTACCTTCAAAATAAGCCAAATATTGAATATTTTTAAAATTAATTATATTTTTAATGTTAATATAAATAAAAGAATGATATATATTAGTTGCATGTGTATATCAGAGACAGGTCCACATTAAGTGGTGTCATATTCTCTGCAACCACAAATCTCTTTCATAGTGTGAATTTTTTAAGTTTGGTAATGTTCAAACCATAGACTGGGTTGTATGCAACAATAACTATGCAAACTTTAAGGATAGATGTTAAGTTTTACAAAGAAAAATGAAAAAGTCTAAAAAAACTTAATAGACTTTAATGTTTGGAATGATTAAGTTTTTAGATAATTTTTTGGAATAAATAAGTCCTTGAACATTACAAAACATGTTAAATAACTCTTGGACTTTCTAAAACCTGTTAGATACATTTTTATAACATATATAACTAGTTAATGTGGTAAAATAATGGAAAAAAATCCGAAAAAAAACTCAATGAACATTCATATTTTCAACAATTAAGTCCCTAAACATTTTGTGAATCAAAAAATATTTAGATCTATAAAATTAAACAAATATAACAAAAAATTACTTACATGTACAAAAAAATAATTACATTTAAAAAATATTTTTGATAAAATTTATTTTAATTAAAATTAACATATATT
>NC_037538.1:506043-516244 GCF_001531365.2 Cynara cardunculus var. scolymus
TTTTTAAATTATATATATATTTTTTTTTATTTAAAAAATCACTGATATAATATCTTTTATTTTTAATTAAAATAAATTTAATCAATAATCTTTTCTAAATGTAAGTACTTTTTTTGTTCAAAAAGTATTTAAGAACTTTATCGTTCAAAATATGAATGTTTATTTGCTTTCTTTTTTCATGTTTTTCCTATTATTTTACTACATTAATTAATTTTATAAGTGATAAAGATGTATATAATATATTTTGAAATTTCAAGAAGTTGTTTAACAGGTTTTGGAATGCTCAAAGACTTTTTTGTTCCAAAAAATTGTCCAAAGACTTAATCATTCAAAGTCCATTGAGTTTTTCTAGACTTTTCTCAAAGAAAAACCTAAAACATTCTTAACATTTATTAATATTTGAAATTAACTTTAGGGACCGTTTAACACACACTTATTGGGTAACACTTATCAACCTCACTTAACTTATCATCTAACATTTTCAGCCATTAAAATAAATTGTCGGTAATTAAGCATTTAAACCCAGTAAGTACTCTCTGGGTAAAAATCGTTTTCCTCACTTTTCGGGTAAGTTTTTTGGTCTTTGCTACGCCTTTTACTTGGTAAAATTTCCAGTCATTTCCATGCTTAATCCGTAAGGCCAGTGATATTGGTAAGCCACTTATCTGGTAAGTATAATTTAGTGAAGAGACGATTGGCTCTTTTTCCTAAACATGCATGGTTTCAATGGTATTGGTTCCAACAATATTCCACCAAACGTCATTCATAAATCATAAATGTTTTAAAAATATTTTCCAACATTAAGTCAATTTTAATTCACTTATGGAGATTTTGTTCTGTTATGATTTTGGATTCTTATAGTACGACACATATATGGGAATTAGGTGAGGTCAGAAGATGGAACCAAAAACAGGAGACTGTGGCTGCGTTGGTGGATATGGCATGCGGTACACCATAAGGTTAAGGTGGTCAAGGACCAATCACGTTTCAGGTCAAGGGATGTAACCCACTTCAACCCATGTCACCATCCACATGCCAACTCTCACCATCGACCTAGGTTAATGTTCTTGGGAGCTTTCTTGTTTTGTGCTGGAGGAAAGACGATTGGTGTCCTAAAACGCCGACGTGTTGATTTGTGGCAAGGCCATTCACGTGTGCTGAATCTAAATCAGTGAATACCTTGTGTCTACTCCTGCTGGTTGTCTCCTTTTCTTATATGTATATGACTATATCTATAACATGACTTATTTGATTCTTCTGATGCTGGATGATATCAGTTGTCTCTTGTCTCGGGTACCATCCCAACATATGATTCACGATCTTGTTTCCTGCAGAAGCATCATCTTATCTTTTCTTCCTAAACCTCCACCTGTACATAGTTTCAGAACAAAAAAACACATTAGAAAATAAGGGTTTCTTGATCAATAAGACCCGATAATTCATTTGGATGACGTATAGTCCACTTTCCAAATACACTAATTGGATGTCCACTTTTCAAATACACTAACTGGACCTCAAGAATCGAGTATTTAAGATAATCCAAATAATAACTCGAAAGTAAAGACCGTAAGATTGAGTTCTACACCGAGACTCAACGTTCCATACTGGCAGTATAGCTACGGTAGTTGCAGTTAATGGATAACTGCACATTATGGATAAGATCGAGCACAAATCATATGTCAATCCAGAAGTTACTCTAGAATCAAAAGCGCTTCTAACTAAGATCGAGAAGCTAAGTTAAAAAGGCTTCTTGCCTTCTGAATTTCACCTAGGATATTCAAAAGCTCGATTTTCGCAAGCCTTTTGAATTTCACTGTAAGAGGGTGCAACCCTTGACCTCCCACCTTATAGCAATCTAAGGGGCCGTTTACTAAACACTTACCTAGTAAGTGTTGATCAGGTAACTTTCCTCACCTGATGCACATGGCAAAGACCGAAAATCTTACCCGGTAAGAACGATGATACGAATAGAGAGTCTTACCCGGTAAGTGATAGTGAGAACTCTTACTCAAGTAAGCATTTACCGGGTAAATTGTTGCATACGATACCGTTTTAATATACTACAATCTTATCTGGTAAAACAGATTATAGTGTTGACTTCTATTGGTAAACGCTTACCAGGTAAGTATTTGGGTAAACGGCCCCTAAGATGATAAAAGACAACTTATTTTAAACTCTGGAACTTTACAAAGAAAACCACTCTAAATTAACCCAAAACCTAGATTACAAATTTCCATTAAAGTGCTACACAAACATTGGTTTAAGTTACTCAAATGACTTCAATTCGCCAACTCAACCCATGTATTGCCCTATGAGGATTATGGCATTATTGGGATGACAGATTTTATTGACTCAATTCTATTCGCTTGTTTGGTCTCCAGGATGCGGGAATTGAATTCCATTGAAATTAGTAAATTCCTATAGTTAACCAAATTGATCATTCCATCACTTCTGTGATGAAATTCAATTATTGTTTTCTATAATTACTAATGCACCCCCGATGTTAGGTTGAAGGTTCCAAAATATATATATATATAGTAGGATTATGGGGTTCTTTTGTTGGTTTTTTATTAAGTCTTACATGGATAAAGCTATCTATGTAACTAATATGTTTGTATAGATTGAAAAGATTTTTGTTCGTGAGGTTTTTTTTATAAATGGAAAGAGCACGTTTTTAAATTAAGAGAGGCAGGTTTCGGAAAAACATTGGCATTCTCCATAAAGAAAGATTACTAAATAAGCCACTTTAGCTGACCGAATATTAAACAACCATATATAGTTGACCGAATAAGTTGTGAGTCCGATTAAGCTCATTAAGCTGCCAACAAACAAACCCTTAGTCGACTTGGAGACACACAGGTTGCAAAACAATGCTAAAGGATGCACTTTTCAAGTCATAAGTTTTATGTGTTCTCTTCAACATGTTAAGATAAATTTAACATCATTAAGCCGGCCATCTTTCGATGAAACATTCTGCCTGCTCTTGTATATATTTTCTGTTGGGGTCTCTTGGAGCGTAAGTCTTGTGTTTCTTCATGCCATGCTCCTTTTCGAGAAGCCCTAGCCTCTAATGATACATACTTCCCATGGCACCAGACGCATGTTCCTACCAAGTTTGTTCATCAAGACTTATTGCTTCTTCTGCCATGTGATCATCTAAGGTCTGCATGAACAGCCCATATGTTCCCTTTGTACCCCTGGCCATTTAGCCTCCAATTTTACCTGCAAAATTGTGTGCCATTGGTTCTTTTCCTCGAGGACAATCAATGCTATTGTTGGTCATTTTACAAGGAATTCATTTGTGTTCCCAGTAGTCCCACGTCTCAAATGCACCATAGATGGCTTCTTTACTGTCCTTTAGATAAAGAACTATACTTGGTAGTTGGCACAACCATACCATATCTTTGATGTTTTCCATCATTTGGACATTTCCAGCATCCCTCTCAATATACCGCTACGTGTTTTTTTAAAGGAAGCCTCCAATGAATGGGCGTATGATCTTATATCATTGTGGTGTCACTGGTGTGACGGCTTTTGAATAAACTTAATTCTCTCATTGGTCTAATTAGTTTGGTCATTGTTGTTAACTTCAACATTGCCAGAGTAAAACATAGGTTCATTTGACTACTTAATACAACAGCCTATAACATGGGTTCATATGACTACTTGGTAGACAGAGATTCATGTAGAATTCAGAAACATTGTAGCACGAATTAGCAGGAAACTAGGAACAGAAATAAGGATGTACGACAAAGAACTCTTTCTGCAAAATAGAAGTTACTCTACTAATGTAGGTTACACTTGATCCTTTTTATAAAGAAATTTCAGCACAACTTGTCCATACATTCCATTTCAACCCAAGGAACATAAATCAAACCATTCACCAGGAACATAGGGACCATAATGACAAAGGCTGAACCTATTTCAAAGAAAAGTAGAAGTCAGACATGAGACAGCATACAGAAAAACCATTTTCCCTCGTTAATGCTTATTTGAACAAACCAAACCTCATAAAAACTTATAATCAGGCTTATATGTTTGTTAAGTCATCCCATATTTCCATTCAGCCCTCTTTCCAGACAAATAAACAACACTACTGTATAATATAAAATACTAACGGAACACGCATGCAAAGAAACCAAATCAGTGTGAAATTCAAACCAATAATGCTCCAATTCCAATCTGATTAGTCAGATTCAGTTCCCCCAAACACTACCTTAGAAACCAAAGAGCACAATCAAGTACTCTCGAACCAGTATGCATACTATGTTAGTTAACAAGAGAAGATAGTATTGGTAGCTTCGTGTGATAATAATTGGAGAAAAGGTCGGACGAACACTATATTCTTCATAAAACATGTACATCGAAACCTACTAATGATGCGTCTATATAATCATGAGCAGATCCACCATTTCGTAAGCTCATGCCATGATACTCATAAGGAAATTCTCAATTTCAATTATTACAACGTATTCATGTTAGACATTAAAAGTAATACACGTTGAAGAACTCGACAGACGGAAGTCTGAAAAATCATATCAGCAATACGAGCTCAAATTATTGTTATACGTGTCAATTTAAATCAACTGAATTCCAAAAAACATTGCGACGTACTTCTAGAATCCAATCAATAACTAGGTTTTGGCACAAACATGAAATCAACCATATACTCAACGCAAAAAAGACTTGTTACAATAAAATCGAAACATCATTAGAATAGAGGACGGAGAGATTACCAGGCGGTGGTTGCTCCGTTGTTTTATGGAACTATGGCGGTGCAAACTCCGGCAACGGATACTAGTTTTGACTTTTGATGAAGGATATCTTAACCAAAAAGAGGCCCATAATTGTATAAGCCCATGTTAAGTAGGCTCAAGCTCAACTAAAAGCTTATAAGTAAGCAATAAAATTTAATTTTATAAACATGTTTAATTTTTGATAATTTTTAATAAACATATTTAATTTAAAATACTTAAATGATAAAAATATTAAAATTAAAAATACAGTGTTGTAATAAAAACCGGTGATGTTATAATAAAGAAAATTTAAAAGTACAATGTTATAATAAATGGCAAAATGCATAAAATAACAATCTACTTTCATAAAAAAATTATTATATCATTGTACAACAATGTACTTTCAAATTATTTTTTATTAGTACATTGTACTTTGAAAATTTACCCATTATAGCATTGAGTAACCTTTTGATTTAATATTACCCATTATATCAAGTTTGCATGTCACCTCATTGTCCACGTAGGTTGTCCACATCTACTATAATGATGTGACTTTTTTATTACAACATTGTACTTTTAAAATTATTTTATTATAGCATCTATTAGTTCTTATTAAACAATGTACTTTTAATTTTAATATTTTTAGATATTTTACATCTTATTTAATAAATATATAAAATGAATTAAAAAAATTCTAAATTATTCATTAATATACCAATATTAATAAAACTAGTAGAAAACAACTTATCTCGCTAATATTTTTTTAAAAATTGTGTTTTTTGAAAAAAGAAAAAACTAAATTTTCATTTTTTACCAAAAAAATATTATCTTTTAAATAATATATTATATTTATTCAAAAACTTTTACTTAACGTATAAATATATTAAATTAATTAGATTTTTTTGATTTGTTTATTAATATAAACAATATTAAAAAATTGTAAACACAATTTATTTCGTTAACATTTTATAGAGAACTTTAAAAGATATGTATTTTTTTTTAACAATATAAAATAAGAAGTGTTACCTTTTTTACAAACAAAATATATCTCGAAAATAATTTATCATATTTATTTAAGAAATATTTTACTATGTAATATTTAATTTGTATACAACTCAATAAGAAGAAGTCCAAAAAAATAAATTTTTTTTTAAATCATAGCAATGAAAAATGAAAWCACTAATAATAATTTGAAATAAGTTTTTATTTTTATTTTAACTAAATCATCAAAATGATGTGTCATCCACATCACCACATTAAAGCCACACAAGCAAAAAAAAGTCAAATGGTTAACCGGTTTAAAAGGTAACAGGTTACCCATTGCTATAATGGGTAGATTTTTTAAAGTGCGATGCCTTAATAAAAAATAATTTGAAAGTACATTGCTGTAATAAAGAAAAACAAAAGTAGAATGCTATAATAAGAAAATTTATGAAAATAGGTTGTTATTTCATGCATTTAACCCTATAATAAAAAATGTTATCTCAACACTATCGTACATGTGGACAGCCTACATTAGAGATGGCCAAATGGGCCCGGCACGGCCCGTAACTGCCGGAGGACCGGAACCGGGACCAGAGAGGGACCGGAACCGGCTCGGGACCGGTATGGACCGGTTGTGGACCGCCGGTTATGAACCGGTTATGGATTTTAACGTTTTTTAGAATCGAGACCGGTTAAGACCGGAACCGGTTATGTAACCGGTTATAGGACCGGCCTGGCCCGGCCCGGTCAACAAAAGTCAACGTGTATATATATATATATATGTGTGTGTGTGTGTGTGTGTGTATGTATATAAATTTATTAATTACCAAAAATTTGAATTTTTTTTTTTTTTTTTGTATAGGACCGGCCGTAACTGGTTATGGGACCGGGACCGGATGGCTTAACCGGTTACCGGTAAGCTTGACCGGTTATGGAGGATTTCACCGGAACCAGGACCGGAACCGGGACCGGTTATGAAACGTTTTTGTCTTGATCGGGACCGGCCGTAACCGGTTATGGCCTGGCGCGGGACCGATTTTCGGCCACCTCTAGCCTACATGGACGATGAAGTGGCAAAAAAATTGGTATAATGGGTAAACTTAATTTAAAAGGTTACCCAATGCTATAACGGGTAAATTTTTGAAAGCACGATGTATTAATAAAAAAATAAAAAATATATTATTGTAATAAGAAAAACTGAAATATAAAAGTAGGTTGTTATTTCACGTATTTTATTCCGTTTTAACCAAAAAAGCCCATAATTTTATAAGCCCATATAAAGTAGGCCCAACTAAAACTTCCAAGTTTGTAGTTTTTTATTTGAATATTTAAATTTGTTTAGTGTTCAAATTTTCTTTACCAGATTAAAATGCTTATAGTTTTTTTCATATTGTTTTTGTTTTTGAATTCTAATTTTTCATTATGTCCATTAACTTTTTGTTTTTAATTTTTTAACAACGATGCTGATTATCTGTCTATGGTAACATTGTCTCTTACGTTATGTTCTTAAAATTAGGAAGAAAGAAAAGAAAAGAAAATAAAGTTTTTTATTTGTCTTTTCTAAAAGAAAGGAAAAGAAATAAGCTTTTGTATTCTTGAACAAAAAAGAAAGGAAAATTGTCAACCATATAGGTTGGCGTAGTGGTTGAGGCTCACAAAGATGTGGTGTAATATCCTATCTATCATGGGTTCAATTCCAGGTGTTAATAACAATTATGACCATCGAGTTTATCAATGCTGTCATTTTGACAATTATACCCCTATATTTGTTTTGCTTACTTTTCTTTTACGTTGATTGTGTTATTGAAATGCTCAAATCTACTTAATGTTATCTGTAACTTCGGATTAAATTTCACTTTCTATAATCTGATATTTATCAAGGGAAACTTGATAATTTAGTTCATGACATTTATAATTTAGTATCATCACTACTGTTGAAATTCTTCAAACTAATATCATCAGTAGATAGCATTCGATCAATTTCATCAATTATTTTTGGTCTCCGCTGATTGGTGTTCATTTAGTTTCTTCTTCCTTTGGTAGTTTTTGCAGCATCAAATGTGCCCTATCTCTAGCCAACAATTCTAACATTTCACTGTAGTTAGATATCTGGGTATTTTTTTTTTTTTTTATCTCGCAACATCAGGCTTTCCCTATTAAGGAAAAAAATATTTTCGTATTAGAAACAATAATACTTAAATATTAAAATTAAATTACTAAGAATACATACTGCTATCATTGCAAGTAAACTCTTATAAACAATTCAACTCAATAGTTATGGTTATTATAATGCAAAATTCAAGAACCAAAACTTACAAGATGTTATAGATCAAGTTCATGAAGGTTTCATCATTAAGTTTCCATATAGTTTTAATAAAAAGAGAATCGATCATATTTGATCATATGTAGTAGTAATAAAAGAAAAAGAGGCAGAGGGTAATCAAGAGAAATTTCATAGTAGTCGATCAGGAGTTTCAATCATGTAGTTCATCTACTTCAATCATTTAAGTATAAAGTTTCAATCAATGCAGTTGAATCAAGATGTTCATTAACAACGGACAGAGAAGAAGAAAGATGGGCAAACCTGGATATGTGATAGAGCAACTTGCAGAATCAGATAAATCAGGAAAAGGCAGAGCAATTTTTTGAGTGGGCGACATGAATGATGCATGGAATGGGCGACAGGAATGATGCAAAGCAACAACATGAGAAAAGGATTTCATCGAGTGCAATTTAGTAATTGTAATAATATTTTTAGGGCTTAAGTTTGTATTCTGTCCCTTTCCTTCTAGAGGAAGATTATCAATTAGTTTTTTTTTTTTTTATACTTTTCTCCCCTTTCACTTCATTTCCTTTGTAAAAACGTTTCAAGAACATTACACCAACTCGTGGTAGACTGGTGGTGGGGATTAGAAAGAGCTCTTGAAAAACAATCGTGTTAAGTATAACTACGACAATAAAACGAAAGATAATAGACTCTTAAAAATATTTAATAAATAAATTATTATGAAGAAATCTTACAAAAAATTAATGTAATTTACAAATAGAAATGTCAATATTATAATACAAGGGTTAGGTTTACGTAAGACCAACATGTTTTCATGAGATTCGTAAGACCATTTTTTTACACTTGAAACTTTACAGTAAAATGTTGTGAAAGTAAAAAAAGCCGATTCATATTATTTTCCTGTGAAGTTTTAAGTGGAAAAAAATGGTCTCACAAAAACATGTCGGTCTAACATGATACCAAATTTATAATATTATATTCTACAACGTGATAACTAAGTTAACGAGTTTAAATGATAATTTATTAGAAGTTTAAAAAAACATTATAATTATTTAAATGCGTTGGTTAAATTATTAAGAATCGGTCAAACATTAATTATATCCTATATTTTAATTTTAATTTTAATTTTAATTTACCACAGTTTTGTTCAAAATTCCACATGAAAATTTTTACGACTTTCATTTCTGACGTCAAGTGATCATCATATGTGCCAAAAAATTATGGACCAAAAAGCGACACTTAAATAACTTATTCATAACATCTATCCACACAATTATTGCAATTTCTTATTATTAATTTTGTTCCACAATATAAAAGATATATATTTTTATTTTGTAATTTATTTATTTTTTTAAAAAAATACCTATGTTTAATAATTTGGATAAAAAGTTAATTACAAGCGACTCTAATCGGTCCAAGAGACTCCAAAGACAACAACATGAATGACATTTTTTTGACTCACTCAACAATTAAAACTAACAAATGATCTAAGATCAAACTTAAAACTTACCTTGTATTTAGGCAAAATCACTCAACCGTTTTACGAGTTGAGCTACATGCCAAAAACAAGGTCCCTCCAATTTGCAATGACTGGTAAATATTTTTTCTAGAAGAATATGTTTTTTTTGCCAAATCAATTCCAATAATTGTGTCTTTAATGAATGACCAAAAACAATTAAGAGGTTCGGTTTGCAATTTCGGCTACCAAAACCATCTCTTGTATCTTTTTCGTGTTTAAATTGATTTATATAAAACTATTGGTTTATAATATTTTCATCAAAAAAAAGAATATATATTTTATTAAGATGATAAGTTATGAATCGTTAGATATGTTGTGTATTGATTTGATCATAACGACTGATGGAGGTCACAAAATTCAAAATTGTTTCCTACACGTCCTAAACTCTATTTGTCAAATCACGTCCACAATTATTCACATAGCGGCCATCTCTCTCTCCCTCCCTCTCTCCCTCTATATGTAATATATAAAAAGCTTTACTAAAAACCTTAAACAAATAAAAAAAATTAAAGGGGAGTGCTAATGTCACCCTTTGGTAGAGGGATGTGATTTTTGTGGAAATTGTACCAATCAACTTTTTTCATAAACATCAACTCAATAATCATTTTATTAATTTTGTTTTATTTTATATATTTACATTAAAAAAATATATATTATTTTATTATTTTTATGTTA
>NC_037538.1:517069-519144 GCF_001531365.2 Cynara cardunculus var. scolymus
ATATTAATTTAAATATAATATAAATAAATAAAAAACAGAAAATAAAATAAATAATATATATTAATTAATAATTTTCTGTAATAATAATAAAATAAAAAATAATAATAACAAATGAACAAAAAACACAAAAAAACATAAAACAAATCATCTTGAAGCTTACTTAGGGGTGCCAATGATAACTTATAAGGGTGTCATTAGCCTCCCCCAAACTAAAATACATTTTTTATCAATCATCACTTTAATTGATCTAAAGTACATGATTAAATGGACGATTACAATATTATTTTTTAAGTTAAAAAAAATATCACACCCCGTTTTTTTATTCGGAAAAAAAAAAGAAAATATAAAAAAAATTCAAGCGAAATAAATTACACTAAAAATTCGATCATATTTTTCTCGTTAATTTGACATCCATGTCGATATATTTTTTCAACCATTTTTCATTTTTACGGTTTTTCCCTAACTTTTACACACACACACACACACACACATATATATATATATATATGTGTGTGTGTGTGTGTGTGTGTGTGTATATATATATATAGAGAGAGAGAGAGAGAGGGGGGGAGGGAGAGAGTTAGGTTCGCGTGAGAATTGTTAGACCTTAACATGACATTAAAATTTCACAGCAAAACATTGTGAAAATAAAATACTCTGAACTTTCACAACAAAAAACACTATGAAGGTTCAATGTTATTTAGAAGGTTTGACAAAACAATGTAGCTAGTCTCATATGATCCTAAGTCTCTCTCTCCCCCCTCTCTCTCTGTGTATATATATGTGTGTGTGTATATATGTACATACAATCTATGGTATTGTATCTGTTACACTTATTATTTGAAGAAAATTTATTGTTAAAGAGTATTAAACTTTTTATTTTGGATGATTTATTGTACCTGAAGTGCGGGATGGATATAAGAATGACCATCCGGTTCCCATGCCAACACTAAACACCTGTCTGTTATGATGTAAAAAACCTACAATCTCGATGATGCTACAAATGTGATTCATTTTCTACTACCATCCAAAGGCAATTATGACCGGTGTTCAATAACCTGAATCAATGAAACTAAGTCTCAGATGAAGAAGACCGAGAACTAAAATACAGCATTAACGAATGACAAGTCAAAAGTGACGAGGTAGAAGAGATGCGGCATATCACAAATGCTACCTTAGATAACCCAACATTCTAAGAAGTCAACGGTTCCAAACTCACATGTTTGTGAGTTTCAATTGCCTATTATATAAATATTATATATTTAAATATAAAACGTCTTATGAGAACCAAACCAGTTATGTTCATACATTTTTGGATCAACCAAACGAGTTATTAATAAAATGAAATATAAAAGTTCATATTATGTCTTATCTTAACAGACTTATAAATTAAAACAAAAAAATGTTGAGATTACAAAAATTAACATACAACATTTATTTAAATAAAATCATTTTTTTAAATATATATAATTAGATAAAAACTAAAATACTTATAATTAGATCCCGAAAAATTTGGGAGGCCTCGAAATATTTGAGGGGCCATCTTCCGCACCTCACATTAAAACCTATGACGGTCTGTAATACTTAGTTAATAATATTCTAATAAAAGTATTACAAAAATTATTTATTCTGTGAGAGATCGTTTGTTAATTTGATGATCATTTTATACGGCCAACCCAAAGAAAATGGAAAATATGACATTGGTTTGTAAGGTTGGGTTCACGAGAGAACAACTTATTTTCATGAGACTCGTGATACCACTTTTTTACACTTAAAACTTCACAGTAAAACGCTGTTAAGGTAAAAAAACGAGCTTTCACAACAAAAACACTATAAAAGTTACTTTCACAACATTTTACCGTGAAGTTTTAAATATAAAAAAAATATCTCATGAGTTTAAATATATATATATATATATATATATATATATACTAGAAGCGTACTCGCGCAATGCAGCGAGATACATCATGATTTTAATATTTCATTTTCTTCTTTATCTCAGTCGATATTATAATATGGCTTTATGTGATTTTGAGAAAGTGATAATGTTTTTATTTTTGAATAAAATATATGTT
>NC_037538.1:520849-523736 GCF_001531365.2 Cynara cardunculus var. scolymus
TTTTTAAGAGTTTTAATCAAATGTTTTATAATATAGTATAGATATATATATATTAGTTTTGAAGAAAAAAATAGGCCATGCTTAATTCATGCAAAATGGTACCCGCTTACACAATTGGCACGCATCTCTATACCACACTATCACAGGTTTTCTCTCTCCCCGTGTATGTGGATATGCATAAATCTACATGCGTAATTGTTAGATTTGTTTATGGTTTGATATTTATTGGATTTTAGGAAATTTAATCGATCCAATTATAAATTAGATGTTAGATTTTGTTATTTTATATGTTTATATATTAACATTGAACAACCGATTCAATTCGATATAATGGACCGGCACGGTTCCATTTATTCAATCATATTAGATCCAATATTTATTGAATTGGATCGAATCGGATGGAATCTATTTGACATCCAGTAAATGATTGAAACAGATTTGTTCCGTTGGGTCGATTCTGAACTGCTATTCAAGAATCGACCGGTCCAAATTAGATGTTGAATTTTTTGACCCGATCAAGTTATAGTCGATTGTTCTTAATTGAATCAGTCGGTTGATTTTTTACATACTCTTAATAATTGTGTATGCATTTTGTATACATGTATATATTATCTTAAAGTAAATTACAAAAATCATCTATTAGGTTTGTCAGAATTCTACTTTTGTCCCCAATGTTCTCTCTAAATATGTGCTTATAATTTTTTTTTAGGTTGTTTGTTTACTTCTTAATAGTTTCATTAAGAGGCAACATCTGAATCGTTAATAGGTGATTCTTGTTTGGCAAAAAAAATATGTCTCTTAATGGTTCTAAAACCATCTAAATGATTTTATATCATGCGCCTCCTCTTAACCATTCAGCGCCCTAATTTCATTGTAAACAATTATCGAACAATTATATTTTATTTTGCACTATATAATGAGAGTCTCTTAATGATTCTGACTACTTAATCATTTTGCACCAAACTATTCAACAACTGCCAAACAACCCATTATAGTTATATGATGTCACCGTTTGAAAACAATTATGAGTCCGTCTATGTCTCCAAATAATTTCTCCAATTAAACCATGAATCCTTGCTAAACTAGAAATGTGGGGACAAAATTTAGTTCCCTCTTCTTCTACCAACCTCAAGAACAAACCCAGATTACGGGACCAACTATAAATTGCGAAGTTTTGTATAATCAAATATAAAAGTATTTATTAGATGTATTTTCCCATTGAGTTGCGATTTTCATAATTAATATTTTTCATATTTTATAAGTAATGCATTAAATAGCTTTAATTAATAAATTATTTAATGTTTAGTTAATTAAATGAATTTTTTTATTCAATTATGGAATTTTGAAAAGGCAAAAACATATAATTAAAAGAAAAATAGAAGATACAAGAAAACAAAAAACACGAATTGTGCAAGAAGCATAAGACTTGCTGGGAATTCATTTGTGTTATTAATGTATTTTTTTTTGCATTACCTCAATTTGAATCAATAACTAAATTTTGCAAGTTGGATGACGATTATAAGACATTAAACTTGCAAGCGGGTATGTTTTCAAAATTGTGTAACATCCGGAATTTCCGTTACTATCTTCTATTATGAGTTTATCTATAAATGTAGTTATTTTGTGCTTAAGTTAAACTCATTTAAATGTTTTTAACTGTTTTAGTGTTGGCACTTCAAAACGCAAGGAAATGAACTGATAAGGATAGAAAAGTTAGCTAAACTAGTTTTAGAGCTACTTTGTCGGCTAGTTTGTACATTGGTTTAACAGAGGCAAAACTAGCGAATATCACTGTTTGAATTCATTCACAGGTACTCGAGTTAGGGGCCGTTTACTACACACTTACTTGGTAAGTACTTACTGGATAAATTTTCTCATCGGATGAAAATGAGAAGGGTCAAGAATCTTACTGGGTAAGAGCGATTTGAGAGTCTTACCTGGTAAATGAGGATGACGACTCCTACCCAGGTAAGCGTTTATCCACTAAAGTATTGAATTCGATATGTTTTAATATACTAAAATCTTACGCATCAAAATAAACCATAGTGTTGACTTCTGTCGGTAAGCGCTTACTGGGTAACCAATTGGGTAAACGGCCCCTTAGTATGTTCAATAGTTTGTTCGCTAGTTTAACTAACGGTAAAACTAGCGAACACCATTCGTTAACGTTTTAAGGGTCGATTTATGGGTTTTTACTCTCATTTTCTCACCAAACTCTTTTCTCTTCCAAATTTCTTCCTCCCTCCTCATTGAATGCGATTTCCTTAGTATTTTTTTTCTTCATATTTCCAGCTATCCAATATCATTTAAACATCATATACGCTAAAAATCCAAGTCTCAAATTCAAGATCCACAGGAACTTCCCCATCTTCAAGCATTTTTCTTGATTTTCAAGGTTTTTATCAAAACATGGTATTGCGAGTTCATTATTTGCTTTTATAAAACCATATACATGTTAAAATGATGTCTTTTAATTCCTCTAAGTTTCTATTTCAAGTATTATTGCATTTGGTTGATTTTGGACCATTTAGGTCAAAAAAGAAAATTTAGGGATTTTACATATTTTGATGAAACAAGAGTAGGGGATGATTTTAAATACTTGGGGGAACGTTTATTTCAAAATATTGAGAAGTTTGAAACTCAAATCTAAGATGTTCTTATGTTTGAGATTTTACTAATAAAATGGGATTTTGCATACTTAATGAGATTATATATATATACTATATTATAAAGCATTTGGCTAAAACTCTTAAAAATTCTTAAAACTCTTAAAAACTCTTAAAACTCTTAAAAACACTTAAAAACTCTTAAACCAGATTTCATCCCTATCCGATTTCATCCCATATCTGAATTCGTATAACTAACTGCAGATAAACACAATCAAATA
>NC_037538.1:525171-589255 GCF_001531365.2 Cynara cardunculus var. scolymus
TTACAAGTAATTATGCATAAGTACAACTTATTAAAGCTCGATATTTCAATTTGTATAAATAAATGCGGATAAACATAATCAAATAGAGGATGAATATCTCATTTTAAAATATAAAAAATCTAAAATATAATTAGAATAATTATCRAGTTCCAACAAAATAAATAATTATTATCTTTATAAAACAATCATATTATTAAACCAAATATAAATTACTTCGTTATTGTACATAAATTAAATTATAAAACAATTGAATTAAAATATTACACAAAAAAATGAGGAATTTCAAATAGTTAATTTGATAYTAATATCGATATATTTTTGTCAATTTTTTATGATATCTTCAAACATATATTTTATTCAAAAATAAAAACATCATCGATTTCTCAAAATCATATAAAGTCATATTATAGCATCGACTGAGATAAAGAATAAAATGAAATATTAAAATCACGATGTATCTCGCTGCATTGCGCGAGTACGCTTCTAGTATATATATATATATATATATATATATATATATATCCACAAACAATTCCAGAAACACACAGAGACTTCTAGAGAAGACAAAACAGCACACAGTACATGATCTAGAAGACATGATGAAAGCAATGACGTACCTCCAATAATTCAGACAGCCACGCATACCTCAATAATTCATGGCGGCCGACAARTCACTGTGTACTTTTTGAAAAAATTCGCCTAACTTTTACTGTAGCATTAACTTTTTACTGTAGTATTACTGTAGCAGTTTGAATTTTTTATAGTGGTAGGACCTGCAGTTACCTTTTTCATGTATATATATAGCCGATCGAATTCATTTGTAAATCATCCAACGCCCGCATAAGCAATAATAATAAGCTTTCAATTTTGCTATGAGTCTCTAAACTCCTTTCTTCTAGCTTCCTGAATTAGTTCGTTTTTCAATTCCTTCTTAATTCTTCATATTATATCCCTTGCCTATAAAAAAAAAACTTCCATATATATATATAGGCTAGAATGCAATGAATCAATAAGTATAAAATTCGGTTTTATGAATCTTACATGGAGTATGAATTCCTTGTAAAATTGGGATTGGGAGGTCCCAAGGTAAATACATGTATGAGGTTGAACTTGGTGACTTTTTAAGCGAAATACTTGAACATAGTTGATCTTGTTGGCTAAAGACTTGGATAGAGTTAACGTTAACACTTATTACTCGTGAGAAATGCCATGTAACTTTGTGTTGTGGCTTACTTTTGTGTTATGCCACAACCAACGGCAAATTAGGACTCGCCCGTTGTTTTATGGTGCCATGCCCCCCTTCCAAGGGTAAATGTGTCATGTTTTACTATATTATTCAGTAACAGGTTTGATCTCACTAGGCTTTAAGTTTAACATTTTTTCTCAAATGATATGTATATCATGTTCACTTATCGACAAGGCTCCCAAAAGTTGAGTGTGACAACTTATTATGACGATTTAAATATTAGATAATACAAAATGTATTACTTAAAGTTGACACAACTAAATGGTAATGCATTTATTACCATAATTAATTTTTTGGTAAGATGAAATCTCATTTATTTGATTCTTAATATGAATTAATTTATGTTAACATTTCCCATGATTACTTCGAGACAAAATTAGTTGGAAACTAAAAAACAAAAGAACGTTAGGTTTAATATTAAAATATTACAATAATCGATTATTTATCTTTTGGAACATTTGGTTGTAAAATTCTCATTCGTGAGAAGAATAAAAAATTGTTTTTTATTCTTAAATAATAATTTTTAAAGTTCCATCATATTCTTTTTAACTTTTTTTATTTTAAGCTGGAAGTATATTCATGTAATACAATGAGATATATCTTGATTTTAATGTTTATTTTTTATTATTTGTTTATGTCGCTTTTATAGTACAATATTCTATGGTTCTGAAAAAAAGATGGTGTTTTTATGCTTAAATAAAATATAAATTTGAAAACCCATAAAAATTTATATCGATTAGTAACATCAAATTAACAGTTTAATCATTCTTGTTTTTTCATAATTTTTTAGTTCAACTTTTATTATAATTTATTTTGTCATGCTCTAAGAAGTTGTATTAGTGTATAATAAGTTGTAATCTTAAAGATTAAGTAATTATGTAGGGATGAGTTTGAACCAAATACTTTATAACACAACATAGAAGTATAGATGACCACAAGAATGGTACCTAATTGGTTTGAGTTTGACCTCCAAAGATAAAAAGTGTTTGGATGTCACATGTTTAAATCTAGGGAGAAATAAAATTCTCTTTGTAGCTTTGGAGGTTCAAATATGGAGACATCAGACTATTTGTAACACAGATGATCGTTTTGAACTTAGTTGGTTTATATAACAAGTTGGATATTCAGATTAATAAAAAAGAGAAAATAAATATATAGTCTTTAGATAAGATTTAAAGACTTTTGTTTAAATGGATTCTTTGAAATCTCCATTCTAAAAATATATTGAAAATGCTATGTTTTGTATAATAAATAAAACAAAATAAAATTAAAACACTCTACGATTCGTCTATTGATCGTCAAATGTCTCCGATGGAAATCTATACGCGGAACCGCCATATTAATCCGTAAACGATAAGCATCACACATCCCGATGTTCAACCAAGAAATTTCTCTCTCTATATATATCAAGATCGCTGCGCACCTTTGCTTCTACTGTTAAACAATTCCATTCGCACAAGCAACCATTATTGATTTCGGTGAGAAAATGGAGAGAGCAATCGAGAGACAAAGAGTTCTGCTAGAGCATCTTCGTCCGTCTTCTACCTCTTCATCCTTGGAAAATCTTGATTCATCACTCTCCGTAAGTTCAATTTTAGTTTCAATCAATCGGTCCTTGTTGTTTGACTCGATCCGAAGCCGATTCTTTTTTTTTCTCCAGTTAAATTGATACATGTGTGATTTGATCGTGCGGGATTGTTTAGAGTTTGAATTTGTTTTGCTCTCCTTGATGTTTAGGTTTCGTATCTGGTTCTCCTACTTGAAATTGTCGTGTGCCTTATCATCGTTTAAACCTGATTTAATGTTTATCTCACAAAGGTTTATTTAGTTGACTTAAATTATTGGAGTTTTGATCTGGAATATGTTCTAAAATCCCTTATGCAACAAGAAAAATCGTTCAAAATTGTCGAAGCTATTGGTTTTATACTGGCATGCTTAAAATGGATTCCGGGCTGATCGAATTGACCTTTTCTGTTCGTTTAGTTCGTACCAGGTACATGTTTAAAGAACAGTATTTTGCATTTATGATACCTAAGGCTGTACTTTTACCATTAGGACAGCCTAGACGAGGCACTTTAAGTGTTGAACAGTGATTTTAATTTCCTAGGGTTTCACCTTAGAGAGGAGCATAGGGGCATGTGGAATTATGGCTTTCATTTCCCTGAACCATAGGGTGGCTTGACCTCTTCATAATTTCATTCAGTTTCACCTGTCCAACGGTTTTCATTCTGGCCTCCCCGATTAGTTTGTGATTGATTGATTGATTGTTGTTGCGAGCATCACATTCAAGGTTTGGGATCACAATTGGTGCTTATTTGGTTAAGTTATGAAACAAGGTGTCTCTTTGAGGCCTACATGTGTATATGTCGAGTACTCATGGGATGAAATAAAAAAAGAAGGTTGAAATTAAGGGATTGTGTTAGGTGCCACCAGGTAAATGATGGAGAACAAATTATAAATCTGAAAATGAACAAATTCCTGGTGCACATTAGCTACAAGAATTTAACATAAGCTTAATTTTGTTGAAATGGCTAATTGATGTGTCCGTCTGACTTCTTTTACATGAATGCATCATGTCATTGTTCTTTCCTCAATATATGGTTGATGTTTGTACTTTGAAACCAGGCATCAGTCTGCGCAGCTGGTGATAGTGCTGCTTATCAGAGGAGTTCTGTTTTTGGGGATGATGTAGTAATTGTAGCGTAAGTAATAGTTGTTGAATATTCTCTGCTCCCTGACTTCCTATCATTTTCCTTTTCAAAATCTCTTGGTTTAATGTGTGTATTGACAGAGCAACCTTCTATCAGCAACTAAGTTTGGATCTTTTTCTAATCCTTTTTTCTTATGCAGTGCCTACCGATCTCCTCTTTGCAAATCAAGGAGAGGTGGGTTCAAGGATACCTTTCCTGATGATATACTTGCACCAGTTTTGAAGGTATGTTCTTTCAACTTATGTTTTAGTGGCCTGGGTCAGTTCTTTGAAGAAAAGGCTGGTACAACTTTTACATTATTTTCTCATATTTGGTTAGGCATTAATAGAGAAAACAAATCTTAATCCGGCCGAAGTCGGAGATATTGTTGTTGGATCAGTGTTGGGAGCAGGATCCCAAAGAGCAAGCGAATGCCGGATGGCTGCTTTCTATGCTGGGTTTCCTGGTATGTCGAAGACTCAAGAGACTGCATTTCTCATTAGTGCATACCTACTTCTTTTTATGATCCACTAATATATGATTTACCTGTATCTCAGAAACGGTGCCAGTTAGGACTGTCAACAGACAGTGTTCCTCAGGTCTTCAGGCAGTAGCTGATGTAGCTGCAGCTATTAAAGCTGGATTTTATGAGATTGGTGAGTTCCCTTTTTTCTTTTTCTTTATTTTGGTATGCTTCACAAATTGAAGTCATGGGCACAGAGCACCATCCTTTGCTTTCTTTCTGAACCAGTTCAATTGTATATGAATAGGTATTGGTGCTGGGTTGGAATCCATGACCGTCAATCCTATGGCATGGGAAGGCTCGGTTAACCCAAAGGTGTAACCTCCCCCCCCCCCCCCCCTTCTCTCTCTCACCCATTCCCTTTATACCTGTGCTTTGTGCACACATATTTACATGTGTGTATTTGTTTGTTATTTGTGTATTGCATTGTAAAAGCGCTCCATGGTAGTATTTTTGGATGTGATTGGGGATTGACAACTTCCCGTCTAACTTTACCAGGTGAAGACCATGGCACAAGCTCAAGATTGTCTTCTACCAATGGGGATTACGTCAGAAAATGTTGCACACCGCTTCAGCATAACGAGGAAGGAACAAGATCAGGCTGCAGTGAGTTGAATTGATCTACCAGGGTGTTGTTTCCTTTAAATGTAGTTGTCTGGTGTATTTTATAGCATTTGTACTGTGTAGGTTGAGTCCCATAGAAAGGCTGCTGCTGCAACTGCTGCTGGAAAATTCAAGGACGAGATCATTCCAATTCCAACTAAGGTGAAAATGTCTTTCATCATTGTTTTTCCTATATTTCCCTTTTTATTATTTATGCTTTGTTCTGATCTAATCTTTCACTTGGAGAAGATTGTTGACCCGAAAACTGGAGACGAAAAACCTGTTACAATTTCTGTTGATGATGGGATCCGCCCAGGGACTAGTTTGGCAGATCTTGCGAAACTTAAGCCGGTATTCAAGAAAGATGGGTCGACCACTGCAGGTACATAGCAACAAAGTTTTTGTGTCAGCCTACAAAAATATACTTGAGCACTAGATCTTACAAATTTTCTTGCCTTCTCCACAGGAACTTCGAGCCAAGTGAGTGATGGTGCTGGTGGTGTCCTCTTGATGAAGAGAAGTCTTGCCCTGCAGAAGGGATTACCAATTCTTGGTGTATTTAGGTATGTGGTTGGTTTGACTCGGCAACCCGTTGGCATTCTTCAACTTCACGTACTTTTAGGTGCTTATGTGTCCTTAGATGGAGGCGGTACATAAATAGAACAATGCTGTAGAACGTTGGAGGTGGACATCAAGAAGATTAACTCCCAAGGATAGTAAACCTGTAGTTAGAGAGTGAACACACTACCTTGCAAGAGAACCTGAAAGCCATAGATCGTAGTTAGTTCTTTTTATATTCATGAGTGAGTTAAGCTAAACTGAGGGAGGAAAAAAAACCAAAAGGAAAGTGTGTTTATGCCTTTATGCAAGCTTGGTGATTTGGTCTTCTTACCATTGCCTCCCTTTGCAAGTGAAGTGTAAGTGATTGAGCAAGGCTGTCTCGTTGTTACCATCAGGTGATGTGGAACTGGAGGTTTCATTTGTGCATAGCATTGAAACCTTTACAGGATTGCCATGAAGCAACTATAAAGTTAGACACTATAGTCAAAAAGCATATAAAGCATATCATCTTGTTCTTACATGCACATGTATCTCCGGTAATCCTATGCAAAATTTGGCTATAGGTGTTCTTCGACTTAAAAGAGACCGATTATGGTCTTTTAGACTACTGATTCTGTATTGAGTTAGAATCCTCAAAACTTTTCGCTGATACTTTGTTGTAGCTCACCTTTTGTTTGTTCTGTTTCCTCTTCAGTTTCTTTTCTTTGACTAAACATGCAACCCATTGCAGGACTTTTGCTGCTGTTGGTGTACCCCCATCGATCATGGGTATTGGCCCTGCTGTTGCAATTCCAGCTGCTGTCAAGGCTGCTGGTCTTCAAGTGGAAGATATTGATCTTTTTGAGATCAATGAGGTGATGATGAGATGCAAAACTCTGATATGTTCTAATTTTTTTGCTGTCAAAGTAGTGAGGTTGGAGAAGACTAAAATATATATTTTTTATTCTGGCAGGCATTCGCATCACAATTTTTATATTGCCAAAAGAAGCTTGAGATTGATCCACAAAAGATCAACGTCAATGGCGGTGCAATGGCCATTGGACATCCTTTGGGAGCAACAGGTAAACTACAAGAACATGTACAGATATAGTTTCCTGCATAAATGGATAATGTTGGTCAATGTCATCTAGCAAAATCATTTCTTCCCAGAAAAATGAATGAGTACCTTGCATAAAATAGTGAACTTCCTTGTATCTGGTTCATGCAGTTCTATCTTCATCTACCATTTGCAATCGTTCTTTTTAAGATCTCTTGTTTTAATTACTTCTCCTGACAAAGGTGACCATTAGTAGATGCCCAAAATGTTGTGGTAGATTTTTGATCTGTCCTACATGGATTGGGCTCAGTCTTTGTTGGCCACTATTTGGTGGAGTCTGCATGACATATAACACGGTAGGCTATAACCCTATGGTGCATGTAAGCAACAAAAATTTGTTAACAAGGTTAGAGGGCATTCTCTTTCAGTGGTCATGGTGGCTTATTTGTTCAGAATTCATGGTTTGTCTGCTTGCTTGTTGAGAAACAAGTTCTGTGCCATGTAATCTCATCTATTGGGTTTGGAGAAACAATCCAAAGATCTTATGTGTTAATTGTTATAAATAGTTGCACACACCTTATAACTATAATATGCAGCAAATAGGTAAAACTTATGCATAAACTTGGGTCTCGGTGAGAATGAGACTTATGGTGAGAAGGGTAGGGACCTCCACCCTTGGATAAATCCTGATTGAAGAGTTCCACTAGATCAACACTAATGAGAAGCATTGGATCAATTCCCTTCTGAAGTCCTAAACACCAAATCCCTTCTTATACTTCTCACCTTAACTACTATTCTCACATGATCCTTTGTCTGAAGTTCTAGTTCTCAAATGACAAGAAGATGATCTTGAATGCAAAGTGATTTAACCATTTGCATCAATTTGTTGGCTCCATCCATTTGAATTAGCTGTCTACTTAAAAAAAATAACATGAAAAGAAGGAACATTTGCATTTAGCCAAGCTTTTGTTGATTGCAATCCTTTTCTTTTGTACCTGTTCACTGGTTTGTGAGACTTTTGATAGGAGCACGTTGTGTTGCGACTCTGCTGCATGAGATGAAGCGTCGTGGTAGAGACTGCCGCTTTGGTGTCGTCTCGATGTGCATTGGTAGGCCTCTCTTTCTCTCAATCTCTTCCGTCTGTGTGTGTGTGTGTGTCTATGTGTGTGCTGAGCAATTTGTGCAAAAAAATGCAGGCACTGGAATGGGTGCAGCGGCTGTTTTCGAGAGAGGCGATTCTTGTGATGAGCTGTGCAATGCTAAATAGATCATCTTTAATGGTTAAGTTACATGTCTGTCATTTACAGGGGGAAAAACATAATTAAATGGGATTTTACAAGAATAAGGTGACTGTAGCAAAGTTACTTGTTCGTATTTTATTTTCATTTTTCCCTCAGGATTGTCTGTATTTTCTTCAAACGTTACCTATGGAAATTGATCGACACTCTTCATCGTTATTTCAACCACTACTTTGTTTTATGGTGTCTCATTCTACATGCCGTTGTATTTTCGTTATTATCATTCTTCTCTTACGTTTGTTTCTTTTCTTAATGATTCAAAAATCCATTGAAACCTCTTGGACCTGTGGTTTTTAGGTGTGAACATGTGATATGGTACTATATATTTTTTCCTTATATTATGTCTCGATCAACTACATTTTGTAGGAAAATTCATGTAGCTTTATACCAATCAACTTCATTTGGTACCAGCAATTTTAGGTTGACACATGTTTTTGTCAATGTTGCAAAGGTTGAAGTCACAATGCTCAATATTCAAACAATAAAATTTGAAGTTACAATGTTCAATAGTCAAATTTTGAGAACTAACACCAAGAGAAAAGTCATTTTGAATAATTAAGCCTTTGTTTTTCTTTTCTTTTTTAATTAAAAAAACCATTAAACTTTCTTATTTTAAATAGTTATAAATAAGCCATCCATCCAACTTTAAAAAAATTGCATGAAATTAACTTCTAAAATAAAAAAAATCTAAATCAATTTTACTATTTTTTAGACCTAGAGTACAATAATATCAAAATTTACGTGTTCTTACATATATGAAATAGTAATATCAATCATTTAAATATTTTCCAGGTTACATAATTACATGTTGATTAATTTGGTGCCGTACAAATCGATACCATATTGGTTTTGGTTTCAGTTTTCGAGGTTTTTTCTCAGTTTATTAAACATCGTTCAAATCGTACCCTTACGAATTTGGGGCCAAAGTATTTAAAGCAAAACAACCAGGTTACACCCAAGACGCTACTACAATATGCCTCAAAACTGCTTCTTAGCAGTTATAAATTTAAAATGTAGGTCCAATTATGACCGTTGTACAATGGTCCCAACCTCTCGTTTCAAAAAACATACAAAACCAACATCAATCATACTCTCGTACCTGCAGTAAAAAAAAAACCGAGTCGCCAGCTGGAATTGCGACAATTCTCGATATCACCCCTGATCTCAACTTCCCTCTTAACACTCATCCGTTACACATCCATTCGAAGCCGATTGAACATTCTTGATGTACTGAAAACCAACAGCATCATTAGTACACAAACAATATAAAAACGACTCTAATCCAACAACAAAAAAACACTAAAAATGGTGGGTCCCTTGAAAACTAAAAAACACAAAAAGAATTTTAATAATAAAATAATGCAAGTCTTTACTATTATACTATTTTATTAATGTATTAAACTATTAATCTTTATATATAATTAGAAAAGTTAAATAAAATATTAATATATATTTTTAGAGGTTGATAATGATCATTTTTTTAGTGTTTTAGTGTTGGTTTGGAGATGAAAACACCTCCATTTTTGTGTTTTTAGTGTTCTGAGGGGGTATTTATGTATTTGGTTGGTTTTTCATTAAGCTGTCTTTGTGGATTAATCTGGAAGGTTTTTGTTTGGAACGGTTTTTTCATAGATGAAATGAATGTATTTTAATCGAGGGGGCATGTTTGGGAAATTTTTTTTGGCTTTCTACATAAATCTCTCTCTATAAACTTTTACTGAATTAGCCACGTTCTCTATATCATTAAGTCACTACCAAACAACCATTTATAGTTGACTGAATAAGCTATGAGATCCAATAAGTTCATTAAGCTACCAACAAACAGACCGCGAGTTCGAATTTCGTTACGAATTTAACATCAATACGCACTACATGTTACGATGCTCATGTGATTCTCAAATTTCTGACAAATTATCAAACTAGATTTGAGAATTGGTGAATTTTGTTGTCGGAAGGCGAAGTTGACAAGATACTTGGAACAGAAGGGAATGTACCTTGTAAAGGACGCCTCTGTCGGCCTTGTATGCAGGAGCGGTCCATGCCTTTCGTCGCTCGTCGAGCTCTTTGTCGGGTAGGTCAACGTCCATTCTCTTTTTGCTGATGTCTATCGTGATAACGTCTCCATTTTGAACTAAACCAATCGGACCACCTTCCTGCACCCCATTAACATTTCAAGAGATGGGTTCGGGACCAGGTGCACCTTACAAACATTTTCTCGACATTCTTTCGGTTAATTATAATAAATATTCATGTCTAATTAGACACCCTCTATGAGAATCGAAAGAAATCCCAAAAAACCAAACTAAACGAGCCCAGATAGAGGTCTTGTGGTGAGATGTACGTAGACCTGACATTTGGATTAGTAAATCCCATTTTGCTTTTGTGGCAAATTTTGCAAATAGAATCACTTTACCGATTTGCCACTATCATAAGTTTCAGGGTGCCAAGTAGAGATGGACAAAAACCGTTCTCAAGTTGGGCCAGGCCGGGCCCAAATCGGTCCCGATCCTTGATTTTCTTTTCGTAACCGGTCCGGGTCCCGGTCCCGACCAAAAACCCATGGCCCAGTCTCCTTTAACCATAAAGGCCGAGCCGGGCCCAAATCGGTCCCAAGTTTTTTCCAAAAAACAATTTTAAACATATAAAAATCTTGTTTGATGATTTTTTTTACAATATCTTATTGAAATACATTTTAAAATGGCGTTAGTCAAATACACTTTAAATCCTTTTTACAAAAGAATATTGTACATGTTTTTATCATTATAATTTTTGAAATTTAATACTGGAACACTTAAAAAAACTTGAAAAACTTCCAAAAGAACTTGGAAAACTTAAAATAAACTTGAATTTTTTGGTAAAAGAACTTGAAAAATCTTGTAGAAATCTTGAAAAACTTGATATATAATTTATAAAAACTTATTTTTTTTTAAATCGGGCCTATGTATAACCGATCCTGGGCCGGGCCTTGAAAATTTTCGTAAAAACCACAACAGATTATGGACCGTCGGGCCGGTCCGAGCCCATTTTGGCCATCTCTATACTAAGGAAGTAGAACAAGAAAAGGATGAAACCTGTGCTTCTGGGCATATGTGGCCAACAACATATCCATGTGAACCACCTGAAAATCTTCCATCGGTCAACAACGCAACTTCCTACAAAGTTTAACGAATTTGTAGCTCGTTAGTAAGCCAAGCTACCTGATCGAAACAGCCCTTAAGAACAAAAAAATCATAATTTGCAAGCCAATTTGAACCAAACCCTAAAAATAAAAAGCTTCATTCCATTAGTTTTGGTTGGTTAACGCTTTCACTTTGTGGGATTGGGAAGAAATGAATAACCGAACAAACCCAATATATCCCACTTGAATGTCGGGTATTAGGGGGTGACATGTGTGCAAATCTGAACCCCACCCTAAAAAATAGAGCGGTTGTTTCCATGATGACTCCCGGCTTATGCATAGTGTGCAAAAGAAGAAATGAATGTGGGCACTATTTACTTGATGCAAGAAGAACCGAAGATGGGACCCACGGAGCACAAAACGGATGTATTATTAGGGTAACTCGATAGTAGGTTTAAGTTCTTTGGGGTAGTTTGGTTGGTTTTCCATTGAGTCATGTATGGATAAAGTTGTCTGTGTGGATTAATCTGTCTGTATAGATTGGAATTGTTTTTGTTTTGGAAAAAACCTGACTTTCTGCAGAAGCTTACTGAATAAGCCACTTTCTGTTATCATTAATCCACTACCAAACAGTCGCATATAGCTAACCAATTAAGCTGTGAGTTCCAGTAAGCTTATTAAGCTGCTAAAAACAGGCCCTTAAAAAGATTCTAAACAAAAAGTACCTTGCCGAGACCTGCGCCCATTATTGCACTTGTTGGTGTCAGCATCTCGGGCATACCCGGCCCCCCTTTAGGACCTTCTCCTCTAATAACAACTACCTTCCCCTGAAAATGATTTCAAACAAAAAGTACGCAAAAATGAACGATCTTGGACAAATTATGGAAATGCCAAAAAGAGCAAAAAGTTATTGTACTCAAGACACTTCTTGTTCAAAACTGTTCGTTTTTTCTTCGCATTTTTACAAGAACGAAAATGTTTACAAAAAGAAATCAAGTACAATGGTTCAAGAAGTTGGAGGTTCTTGGAATTGACTTATAGCGCAAAATGAACGGAAATAGGAAACATAGAAAGGGGAAGGCAAACACAAAAACGGTCGAATGTACCTTAAAACTCATGGGATCTTCAGCAATGGCTGCAATCATGGATTCCTCCCCCTCGAACACAAGTGCAGGACCTGCAGGAAGTCTCACAGATCATGAGCAATTGTTTATTAAAAAAAAAGTGAATGTGAAAATAGGAGGATTACCAGAGAAATATAACCCTTCTTTTCCTGTAATCTTTGCCACAGAACCATCGGGTGCAAGATTTCCGTAAAGTATTTGAATGTGACCGGTTTCCTTTATGGGGTTTGTTGGTGGTCTTATTATTTGCTGGAAAAGAGCACAAAATCTTGCTTCTTGGATGAATAGTTAACAGATTTGATACTTAAAAAGGAAAAGAAACCGATGAATAACCTGGCCTTCAGACAAAGAAGGGAACAGTTTTGCGTTTTCTGCCAGAGTCTTCCCCGTGACTGAAAATAACCACGAAAACAAATTGAATTCCGATAATGTAGAAAAACTTGAAACCCTTTTCTTAGAGCAAACAGCTATCCGAACCATCATCTCGGCTTTTCATTACAAACAACAACCAACGTTATTGTAAAAAATAAAAATGCATGCGGAAAACAGTACTTGTTGTAAGAATAAGCCATTTTGGACAAAAAAATGCCAAGTAGAACGATCTTTTTGGATGATGGTTAGTTTGCAACAAAAAGTCGAATATTGTTCAGAAAGTCGATCATTTTTTATTATGCTTACCGGTAATACAGTCTCCATCTAAATACCCCAGCTCCAAAAGGTATCGAAGGATTCCGGGCGTCCCTCCAATCTAACCAAACTCGAAAGAAAAAAGAAATGACAACAGAAACAGTTGAGTATATGCAGCAAAACTGGGAGTTGTCTCCCGGTGAATCTTGACAAAATAAAATTACGATTCACACCTTGTGTACATCTTCCATGACGTATTTGCCACTAGGCTTAAGATCCGCAAGAAATGGAACTGCATCGCTAACCTTTTGGAAATCATCGAGAGTCAAGCTCAAACCAACTGACCTGCAATGTTTCTAGCTTTGTGTTACTATACGATATGCATCTTTGTTTGCTGTCCAATTTGGGTTTATTTGACCAAATTTGAAAACCCGAACCAAATTCTAAATAATATTTATATTTACAGTTCTCAAATGACCTATTCATGGTGAATATACCTAAATATTCATGAATATCTATCACGATATTCATAATGAATAATTGATGAATAGTTGGTTCTCACGGTTCTCAAATGACCTACTCATGATGAATACACCCAAATATTCATGAGTATATATCACGATATTCATAATGCATAATTCATGAATAGTTGGTTCCCACGGTTCTCAAAACCAACCCCCAACCAGTGTTGTTGCAAGAAAAATCCAAACCCGAGTGATCCTTACCTGGCTATAGCAATCAAGTGTAATACAGCATTGGTGGACCCACCAAGAGCCATAACCGTAACCATTGCATTACGCAATGATTTAGGAGTGATTATGTCTTTTGGTTTCAAGTCCATTCTCAATAAATCAAGAATATACTTTCCAGCTAAGCGGCACTCATCCAACTTCAATGGATCTTCAGCAGGCGTTGACGAGCTTTTAGAAATACAAAAAATATCAGTTGATTTTTGGCATTAAGAACAGTGTGAAATTACAAAACTAACCTAAAACAACTTTCCACCTGTAAGGAAGAGACATTCCCATTGCCTCAATGGCAGAGGCCATGGTATTTGCAGTATACATTCCACCACAAGCCCCGGCTCCCGGGCAAGAATTGCGTAGAACATTAGTTCTCTGTTCATCGTTTATGGAACCACTTACATATTCCCCATAAGCCTACACAACAATCGCAGATAAGTTCTTTAACTGAAGGAAGAATATGATACTTGTGATAGATTTCCCCATAATGAAGATGCGTTTCTTCAGTAATTCATCGAATAGCAGTAAGCGTACCTGAAACGCAGATACTATGTCGTATGTGTGGCCTTGAAAATGACCGGGCTGCAAAGAAGGGGAAATTATATTACATGAAATGGAATTTTAAGGTATCTTTCACCCAATAGTTTCATCTAAATCTTGGGATTGTTACAAGCATAACTTATTTTAAAACTGTAAAATTTGGTTACAAACACATGCCTACAATATCAAATATCCTATGGCAAAAGCAAACCAGATTTCATAAATTATCGAAATAAAATGGATCCTGACCTTGATGGTTCCACCATAGATCATTATACTTGGCCGGTTCAGACGCCCCATTGCCATAATAGTACCTGGCATCTGGAAAAGAAAATGATTGCATTTATTTGATAATGATATATAGAAACCTTTGATACAATTAAACCACTTTCTGATAAATGTTATAGTGTATGATTTTAAGCCCTTCGACTCAAATATGTTCATCCATGTTCTTGAATATTTCCTTTTTATCAAGAAAGGGGAACAACCCATAGAGATAGATTCATAGCAAACCATAACCAACCTCAAAAAGATCGAAATAGTTTACTTTTGAGATGGAATAAGATACCTAACAAAGTATCAGACATGACTTGTAACAAATATTACCCATAAAACAATGCATCTTTAAGAAGATAATCGATCCATCAAAGAAAGATTCCACAAAGACCATCTGAAATCGAAGTATTTCAAATTAATCTATAGCCAAGACCCTTAAAGATTGCACTTTTAACAAGAACAAAAGACACCCAACAAAGTATTCAAGACATAACTTGTAGCAAATACCCATGAAACAATGCATCTTTAACAAGATAATCAATCCATCAAAGAAAGATCCACAAAGACCATCTGAAACTGAAAGTAATAGGAAAATGGACCAAAAATCAGAAGTATTTCAATTTAATTTATAGCCAAGACCCTAGAAAGTATTCAAGATATAACTTGTAACAAATACCCATAAGACAATGCATCTTTAACAAGATAACCAATCCATCAAAGAGAATCCACAAAGACCAGCTGAAATTGAAAGTACCAGAAAAATGGACCAAAAATCAACAATTCAATTTAACTTATAGCAAAGACCCTTAAAGATTGCACTTTTAACAAGAACAAAAGACACCCAACAAAGTATTCAAGAATAACTTGTAGCAAATACCCATGAAACAATGCATCTTTAACAAGATAATCAATCCATCAAAGAAAAATCCCCCAAAGACCATCTGAGATTGAAAGTAATAGAAAAATGTACCAAAAATCAAAGTATTTCAAATGAACTTATACCTAAGACCCTTAAAGATTACATTTTTAACAAAATAAAAGTGACCCATCAAATCAAAAACCATCTTTTGAATTGAAAAAAAGTTAAGGTCAACTTACATTTTTGTCACAACCAGGGATGGAGATATTGGCATCATACCATTGAGCAGACATTACAGTTTCAATACTATCAGCAATCAAATCCCTTGATTGAAGACTATAACACATTCCTCTAGTCCCCATCGAAATAGCATCACTAACCCCAATAGTATTGAACCTGAAACCAATCATTCCAGCTTCTTGAACCCCTTCTTTTACTGCCTCTGCCAGCTTCAATAAATGCATGTTACAAGTATTCCCTTCATACCAAACCGATGAAATACCAATTTGGGGTTTACGAAGATCGTCATCGGATAAACCCACGCCGTAAAGGACGGCCTGCGAGGCACCCTGCGACTTGGGTTCAGTGACTCTTGAGCTGAACTTGTTGAGTTTCGATGATGGGTCGGTTGAGGATACAGATTGTGGCGGTGCTGCGACGGTTTCTGTGGTGGAGGAGGCGGTGGCTCGGACTGAGAGTTTGTAGGGTTTATGGGTGGTGGAGTTGAGGGCTGGTCGGAAAGTTGTGGATGGAAGAATGCCGGTGTGGCGAGGAGTTGGGAAAATTAAAGAAGCTTGCATAGTTGAGGTTTTGGGTGGTTGCTGGGGGTGGCGACGGCGACGGCGGCGGCAACGGTGTGGGATTAGGTGATAGGATGGAATGAGAGTAAGGTCGGAGTTCGCAGTATAAAAATGGGAGTTGCGAGTGAGAAGGTCGAAGTTGACAAAAACAAGTGGCAAAATAAACTTGCGGCGTTTTATTGTATCGTATTTATGAAATTTATTCCTCGATTCCTTAATAATTCATTGTATTATATTAAAATATGATAAAATAAAACTTAATTTAATTTATTCCTTGTTAATGAATAATAATTTATTAGTAAAGAATCAAGAGGTTGAGAGCAAGACCAAGAGTTCTAGAACAATTGAATTGAAGATGAATGAGATAACTTTTAATAACTCGTGATGAATATCAGTTTAAATCTCACGTTGGGGGATGAAGAGAAAACATAGAGGTATGAGAGGGTGAAGACATGAGTGAAAGATGTCAAAAATATATTGGGAACATAAAAAGAAAAGGTATAATGTGCATTGGTAGTAGTAGGACTTAATGCATTATGAGTTGTTTTTAAGAGTTTCTACTTAATGTATTATGAATTGTTTTTAAAACTTTTAAGATTTTGTGCATAAATGTATAGTATTTTGTTCATTAAAAGTTGTTTTTAAGACTTTTAATAAATCTCGTTTATAAGATAGTATAGATATAGATACTAGAGATGTATAAAGTGCAGATGTAGGTGTCTCAAACTTGTTTCCGTGACCGAAAAATGATTGGGTTTTTAACGCTTAAGTTGGGATTTGGAGTTTAAAAAATGTCTTATCGGGTTTTTTCAGAGTTCTTCTAAACTGGGTTTTTCTAGATTGCCTCCAAAATTTTGGTTTGATCGAGACATGCCTAGCATGGACGGGTTTCAGGTTTACTAAGCGTGAACTTTTTTTAAGTTTGGGTTCGGGTTAGATTTGGACTAGGCTTCGGCATTGAACTTCTTTGTATATCTCTAGTTTGTATCCATAACGAACAAATCACTCAAAACCAAATGAATTACTACTAAAATCAACGATTTAAGCCATTGCGTCACTTTCCCCTAATCACATCATAGAGGAGTCACACTTGATGTGTTCTATGATTATTTAAAAAAATAGGAGGAAAAAAAATAAGCAGTTAAATATTTTTTAACAAAGATTGAAACGGACTTGGTATGGATTATTGAAAAATCCGAGTTAAGATTATAATTTTATACAAGTTCTTTTCCGTTGTCAAAATAAATAACATATAGCCTTTGGAAATAGCTTAATCGATCTTTTTTGTTAGTCATCAGTTTAAGTTTTCTATAAATTAATAAAGTTTCTTTGGCTGGTAACTTTAGAATAATATATGAACTAATTGAATATGCATTGTTGTATTGTTTTAAATAGAAACAATAAAAGCCACATGTAATTTTAATTTATTCGTTGAGAAAAGAGTGAATTACATTGGTGGTATGTGTGGTTTATTCAAATTTTGTATCTGATCCTTAAAGCAAACTATCTACATTGGTGGTCTCTAACTTTTCAATTTCACTACATTGAAGGTCCCTCTCCTTAACGTCATGATTTTACCATACCTTACACCCATCACATGCCCCTCACATGATGGGCAAAATAGTCTTTTTATTTAATCCCGATCTCTCTCCCAGTTTTATTAGAAATCAATGAGCATGAGCATATGTTCCATATTTTCCTCTCATCCTCCTCTTCTAACTCTCAACGGTTCATCATCTCCAACCTTCTCAAATGATTACCTCCTATTTGACGGTGCTATGTAGTTGTGGCTCACCATCAATAATAAGAACGTCATGGACCTCAAGTAATCTAGACCACTGAATCCATTGTTGTAAAATGTGATCAATACACCCTGATTTCTAATAAAATAGGGAGAAAAATTGGGCTTAAATAAATAGATTGATTTGGCCCTTGTGTGAGGGGCACGTGATAGGTGTAAAGTCTGATAAAATCATGACGTTAAGGAGAGGGACATTCAGTGTAGTAACATTAAAAAGTTAGGGATCACCAATATAGAAACCAAATCTAAAATATGAACAAACCAAATGACCACCAGTATAATTCACTCTTGAGAACATCTATAATTGAGCATGAAAATAAATAACTTCTCAAATGGTCCTTGATTCTTAAATATGGTTAACAATTACTCTTATTGTTGTTGATGGACAAGCACAAGGGTAGATGCATCATATTGATGCTCAAATATGAGTTTTTATATATTTATTTAAAATGAGTTAAAAAATTAAATAAGAAAAATGATTTATCTGTATTTTTATATTTATAATCTTCTTAATTGTTTATAAAAAAAATTAGATTGTTATTTAACTGTAATTTTCTGTAATCATATTTAATACATTGATTATTTATAAAACTATGAGTCTTGGTTCTACCCACCAGCAAGAATTTTTCGACCTGATTAAAAGTTTGATTGTAGATTGGTTATTTCGGGGTTCCATGCCCATGGATTGCCTTATTATAGTTTTTTTTATTCAGTACCTTTACAAATTTATAAAGCTTTCGTCTCAATTCATACTTAGCCACGAGCAATCTATGCCGAAAATTAAATAACAGATGTAGTTTGGTCAATTTAACCCAACCCATGTTGATTTATTTAAAATATTACTTGTTTTTGCCTATCATCCAACTTGTTTAACATATCTTAATGATTCTTTTTCATGAAAATGATCGAACACCAAATCAACAATTAACGTTACAAACTCTGGCAAACAAGCAATGTTTAATGTAATTTTCCAAAAAATGACAAAGCATCGCAAACTGAAAGCTTCAACATGAATCAATAATAAAGATTTTGGTACTTTATTTGTATGATAAACAATCATGAATACATATGTTTGGGGAGGGTTGAGTTCCGGTAAAAAAAAGAATTAAAGCGAGAAGCATAAAAAGAGATCTCCAACATTGAAACACATTAGGATGAAATGCACCGGGTCCAGATCTCTTTTTACGCTTCTCACTTTAACTCTTCTTATCACACGATCTTTCGCCTGTTTGAGGATACTTTAAAATATTTCATGTTTATCTTCCCATTCGCGACTACATTGGTGTTATTTTGAATCTCTATTATCCATATGGATTCTCTTATTCTTATGTTTGTATTATTTGGTCCCTAAAATATCGACCGCTTTTTTACATCACCGAAACAACATTTACACTTTGGTGTTTTTAGAGTTGGCATGACGTTTCATATGTGGGTTTCTATGGCATACATATAACTACCATCATGGTCGGGTAAGTTGGCTGAGAGGATCAATTTCAACAAAAAGAAATTAACATAGCTTAATTTGTCGTGATTTTGACATGATTTTAATTAGTTGTGTGATAATGTTTGAAAATACAATTTGTTGTGTCTATATAAAACGAACACCAAGTTCTCAATGTATCTTATTGCTTCATGTGGTTTTTCGTGAAATAGCGATATGAGTCGTGATTGTATGATCAACAATAGCGAATGCAATGGGAAACAAACGGTTGTTGGCATCCAAGGCAATAACACAAAAGCATGTGGCTTCCATTATCTGTCTTAAGAATGTCACATCCACATGCATCACAAATGACGATATTTAAATCCTTATCTTTATGTTTCACGGTTGAATAAACAACAAATGAACTACATGTGATATACCAGACATTGGTGTATTGATGGATCAAACGATATCGTAAAATATACTGCCATTGCAATGATCTTGTAATATCGTACAACCAATATCATTTGTAAGACATTCATAAATTTATCTTAATCAAATATCATTTCGCCATATCTTTGTAACAATGTGGTAAACATTTTGCAACAATGTTGCAATATATCGTATTTAATCTTACCAACCTTTTTTTTATTACAAATTACTCAAAAACTCCTGTCAAATGTCTTGAGAAGTTCAAAGTGTGGTGATGGTATGACGAATGATGATACATTGGATATGTAGGAAGACTTAACATCATCATTCAAAAAATTTGGTCTACTCCATATTCCACTAGATTCAAAAACACTTGACTTGATGGTAAGCGCTACTTTGATGCATCAACGATTAACACATGATCAGGGTCATCATCACCTAGCTCAGTCCACGAGCAATTGAAGTCATCATCACAATCAAACACTCCACATACTATTTTTTTTTTACCAAGATCGTGACTTCAAGTCTCCGTTACAAATTGAATGGATGTGTCGATATATGAACATACTGGTTCCCTGGCCACATGTAAAACAACATTTCTCGAATACTACGACAATAAAGCATACAATTTGGGAGCTTGTTTTGTGCATGTTTTAATGGTTGTCCACCTCGTGGTAAGGAACCTCCAATCTCTCAGACCCACAAGTTGCAAGTAGGTTAGATCTTCAACAATTATGATAAATGATAAAGCAAGAACTGCCTTATACAACCTTGTATTTTATAACAAATTCGTAAAACAATTGTCATCCGTTCATAACATATCATATCAAAACCATAACACGAATTGCATTGGTTTGCAACAAATTCATTAATATTTCATAAAACAAACTATAACAATTCTGTAAAACCACTTGTTGCAAATTGTGACCATTATAAGACGTGCATTAACCATAAGGATGGTGCCTGATTGGTTTGGGTTTGGGTTCCAAATATCAAAAGTGTCTGGAAGTCTCATGTTTAAATCTAAGGAGAAATAAAAATCCTCTTGTGACCACGAATGTTCAAATACGGTGACTCTAGGCTAACCGCAAAACATGTGGTTGCCCTATGATTAGTCGGTTCGCACAACGGGTTGAATATCCAGGTTAATAAAAAAAACATGATGTACATAAAATATAATTAAAGTCACGTCTCACTATGAGTTTTTAGAGCAATAATTGCATATTTTCGAAAAATGTTACCATAATTTACAAAATATTTGAGAAAAAGGAAAATAGATTAAGATCGTACCATGTTAGATGGAAAGAAAAATAAGGGATAAAATAGAAAAAACTTCAACTCGAAGCATATTTTTTGGAAGGATGTTACAATAGATCTATTTTTGCTCTATACCGTTATAGTAAGCATAGAAATAGTAATTTATGTTAAATAATAGGTGGTATACTTAGAAATAAATATTATAAAATTTAAAGTAAATATTTAATGATTATTTTTAATAAACATTTTTCAAGTTTGGTTTTCGAATTAATAATATATTACTCATTTCGTTCTAAAACAAATAATAATAATAAAAATGACATACAATTTTAGAATATGTATAATTATTACACTTTTAAGTAACTAAATAATATTTTTACCTTTAATAATAAAGAGATACATTTTCTTTATCTCATAATTAAAAATGAAATGGAAAAACAGAAACTTACTTTTAAAATTGAACAATTTTTTTAAACAAATAAAAATATAAACACTTAATTTGAGACGAATTATAATTAAATTGTAAAGAAAGTGGTTTTATTTAAGTTTGATATATATCTAAATTAAATATTATATTAATACATTATCAAATTACATATAAAAACAATACGTTACATTTAATAATTTGTATTTAAGTCTTATTAAATATTATCTTAAACTTAAGATTTTAAAAAAAGACGTTTTATTTATTTTTAAAGGAAAAAGTATGCAGCTATAAATTATGCGGGTCGCATTTCGAAGTCACGAAGCGTCGGTTGAATCGGGTCGGGTCGGTTTAAGTTAGGCGACACCTACCCGAGGTTGTCACCTATGGACCCCGTGTAGCCACCCAATAGGCCAATAATACTGGACTCCTTAAATGATATAATTTTTTCTTGAAATAATTAAATAACATAATTAACAAATAATTAATGCTGGAAATATGGAAAATTTGACCAATCAACACATCATATTAAGAAAGCTAAGTTCCCTCTTTCCGTTTTCACATGCACCCATTTCCTTTGCCGTGTTTCCATCTTTCTCTAAATTGCCATTTTGCCCCCCAAACTTTCATATTTTCTCATTTCTTACACCAAATATAAATACCAATTCTATAGATTTGGTCATACTTTATAAAGTTTAATTTGGTTGTTTTGAATGAATAATAAATTCGTTGTAATGCAAATCAAAACAAAAAAGCTCAATAAATTTTACATGAAGGAGCCTATGAGAAGGGTTAAAATGACTCAAACCTATTTTTTTAGGTATAGAGGATTTACTTATGTGAATACCTACTATTTGTAAAAAATACGTTTTTATTTGACTATCTAGATTTTTTTGAAAGGGTTTTATAGGCTATGTCTGGACTAATCCCTACGAGTTGCGATTGTAAGATATCAACCATGATAAACTCAATGGTCATAATTGTTGTAGACATCTAAAATTTAACTCATGACAAATGAAATATTCCACCATATCCCATTGGGTCTCAATCACTACGTACGAACCCATGTGATTAATGTGTTTTTATTTGAACTAGACTTGTGGAAATTTATCAACGAGTTTTCATCATTAAGTTATCATGAAAAACATGTTTAAAGTCTATAGATGCAATCTTAGATGGTCAGAAGGGTTCTAGGACCTTCTTACTTTTCAGAGATGAACCACACAGGAACAGAACCTTGGACTTCCTCTTAGTGCATCTGCTTCAGTTAATTTTAAACGTGTCTTACCTACATATTGAATATTATGATCATATAAATGATAAATCCAACAAAATGAATTGGATTCCAATATATATTTCTAAATAGGTAATTAATTATCTTTAAATTTGAAATCAAGAAAATGGTTTTCAAGATGAAAATATTGGATCGGTTATTTACAAGAATGAAAGTTGAGTGCCAAAATTATGGGTTTGTCATTTTATGACATAACCCCCCATTTAAATAGGGTTTTCTCTTTTAAACGCCACTCTCTCTCTCTCTCTCTCTCTCTCTCTCTCTCTCTGCAATACTCAGTCCGTGTTCTTATCTGTAAAATAAAAATGGAACCTTTGCCTCTTCCACCTTTTCTGAATCTGTAAAATTCTCCTAAAAGAGTCTGCTCACATCCATTGTCTTCTCTCTCAGGAACCCCATGAAATTGAAATGCTTGATGAAGTCTTTCTTTGAGCTTTCTTTTGCTTCAACGGTGGGGTTTGGGTTTGGGTTTTGTACCCTCTGATTCTATCATGACCTTTTCAATTTCCCTCATCAAGATTCCCCAAAACCCTTAAAGATTTCCCCATTTCTTGCTGATTTTCGTAGCAAATATTAAATCTTTTCGAAACCCCACCTCTCCACATGCATGTTTTCGGGTTTGTCTGATCTGGATTGGATCGAAAGGGTCTCTTAGTATTATATTTCTATTGGTGGTGGGGATGTTCAGTAGCCATTAGCCAACTCTCTTTTCTCATCAATCTTGGTCTGCCGTTCACTCTAAACGAGCCAAGATATAATTATAAGGTCAGATTTCTTCATTCTTTAACCCATTATTATAATTTACACCCATTTTGTTCAAGATTCACATGTGAACACAACTGTTCTTTTGGTTTAATCTAGTTGATTTGATTGAAAGTTTGACATTTTATCGACAATGGTCGGATTGAATCAATAAATTGGAGATGGGTCTGACTCTACTTTCTCGATTTTCTTTAGGTCTTGCCATGGCACTGAATCTTTATTGCTGAGATTTGTGTTCATATTTGGATGGTTTATTAGGGTTTGTTTCCAAGAAACTATTGATTGCAGCCATGGCGGCAATTGATGTGACAAAGTATGCCCACAGTCCAACCCACAAAGCCGTAGTGACAAAAGATTATGGTGGTTTGAAGAAAATCATTGCTGGGTTGCCACGTCTCTGTGACCCTTCAGAGATTCATAATGAATCAGTCTCTTTGGCGGAGGAAGCCAAGGCTGACGCGATCTCCGCCGTCATTGACCGCCGCGATGTCCCTAATCGCGATACTCCGCTCCACCTGGCGGTCAAACTTGGCGATACCACCGCCACCGAAATGCTCATGCTTGCTGGTGCAGATTGGAGCTTGCAAAATGAGCATGGTTGGAGTGCCCTTCAAGAAGCTATTTGCAATAGAGAAGAAGTGATTGCTAGAATTATAGTTAGACATTATCAACCAATTGCTTGGGCTAAATGGTGTAGAAGATTGCCAAGATTGGTCGGAACGATGAGACGAATGCGGGATTTTTATATGGAGATCACCTTTCAGTTCGAAAGCTCGGTTATCCCCTTCATTTCCAGGATTGCCCCTTCTGATACTTACAAGATTTGGAAAAGGGGTGCCAATTTGAGGGCTGATATGACTTTAGCCGGTTTCGATGGTTTCAGAATTCAAAGGGCTGACCAAACCGTTCTTTTTCTTGGCGATGGTTCAGAGGACGGAAAAGTTCCTCCCGGATCGCTTTGTATGATTTCACACAAAAACAAAGAAGTGATGAACGCTTTAGATGGAGCTGGTGCACCAGCAAGCGATGCGGAGGTGCAGCAGGAAGTTCAAGCCATGTCTCAGACGAATATATTTAGGCCCGGGATTGATGTGACTCAAGCCGTTCTTTTGCCACAGATTACGTGGAGAAGACAGGAGAAGACCGAAACAGTTGGGAGTTGGAAATGTAAAGTTTACGATATGCATAATGTGGTTGTGAGTATAAAATCCAGACGTGTCCCGGGAGCCATGTCGGATGATGAATTCTTTTCGTCTTGCAATGAAAACGAAACAGAAAGCGAAGAGCTTAATGATATTTTGACGGATGAAGAGCGTAAGCAGCTCGAAGCTGCACTTAAGTTGGATTCTTCAGATTTGATGAACGAAAACAGTGATGAAATCATTGGGCATCGCCATAGTTGTTATGAACAAAGAGATATCCCGATTGAGGATGTTTCTAGTTACAGAAACGGTGAGATTAAGCATGAAAAGGACAAGAAAGGTTGGTTTGATGGATGGAGGAAACGGGATAATAATAAGCACGAACGAGTCAGAAAGGGTGCACCGGTCCCACCTAGAGGTTCGCTATGTTTAGAGGAGAAGGTCAGCGATCTACTCGGGGACTCGCCTTCCACAAGTCAAAGTCAAAGTCAAATACAACCCGGAAGGCATTCTATGGAGGTTACTGCAAAAGAAAACGAGAATAGGAGAGCACGGGATTTGAAACCATCTTCGTCAACAAGTTCAAGCAGTGGCAATCGGCGCAAAGATGGAACCCGTGAGAACGAGTATAAGAAAGGGTTGAGACCCATTCTTTGGCTTTCACCCAACTTTCCATTGCGGACCGAAGAACTCTTGCCTTTGCTTGACATTTTAGCGAATAAAGTTAAGGCGATACGAAGGTTAAGAGATTTGCTTACCACAAAACTTCCAATGGGCACCTTTCCTGTTAAGGTACTATCTTCATTTTCACTATCAAATCATTATAAAAGTTCAAAAAACTCGAGTAAATTGTCATTATGGATTAATATGACTTGTGAACTTAGGGGAAAGTTTTGTAGGAACGGTATATATCTTGAGAACCAACTATTAATGACTATACCTAAGTAGCAAGTAGTAATGAATATTATTCATCATGCATCTACGTCATTCATGATATTCATCATAAATATCTATCACAATATTCATTATGAATAATTCATGAATGATTGGTTATCACGGTTTTCAAAATATTTAAGTTTCTCAAAAAAGATGCCCGTTTGAACTTTGTGCCCAATGGCACTTGAATCATGATTTTTAGAAATGTTAGCTTGACATCTTCGTGTAAGCGTTAGAAGCGGCTTCAGTCTACTGCTTTCTTTACCTATATGTTGGTGCATCTATGTCTTTCTTGCTTGGTATTGCAACTAGTAACAAACTTCTATGTGCCCTTAGATTCTTGCATCGAGTTCATAGCTATGTCATCTTTACGCTTCATCTTTTTGGTGTAGAATTGTGAGATTTACCTTTCTTGGTCGATGTATATGCTCGTTCGTTCATGTCTGGTGCTACTTAGATTGGATCATCACTTCCACTTACCCTTTCTTATATCTTCACATCTGCCATAGTGCAATTAGCACTCTATCCCATCTTATTGGAACACCTTTGAGGAGTTGCATTGGGAGAGCATTAAAGGCCTATTTGTTAGCAGCTTAATGGGACTCGTAGCTTATTCAGTCAGCTATACATGCCTGTTTGGTAGTGGCTTATGATATAGAAAATGACTTATTTAGTAAGCTTTTAGGAGGAGCTTCATTCAGAAAGCCAAGTTTTTTTCAAACTTGCCCTTCCCAATTAAAAAACATGCTCCTTTCATCTATAAAAAAACCCTCCCAAACAAAAACCTTCGCTATCCATACGGACAGATCAATCCACAAATACAACTTTATTCATGTAGGACTAAATGGAAAACCAACCAAACAACTCTTAACTCATTTCTTGAAACATGATTAGTGTTCAACTTGTGGCTAACAAACAGATTTCATCCACTGATCCACATTTGCTTTACAATAAACGTACCCTGTAGTTCCCACTCGGAGGTAGAGTCAGGAGGTTAGGATGTATACAAACATTTGTTTTACAATATGTAACATCTATTGCATACGGGAATGAGAAACTGAGATGAAAACTAGGGAAAAGGAAAACCTTTGTGTGAAAGAATTAAATATGGCAACCCTTTGGGGTAGCTTAACTAGTAAGACCTTGAGGGTCTGTTTGTTAGCAGCTTAATGAGCTTAATAGGACTCACAGCTTAGTCAATCAGCTATATAGGACTGTTGGTATAGGCTTAATGATATAGAAGAAGGTTTATTCAATAAGCTTCTAGGATGGAGCTTTATGCAATATGCCAAGTTTTTTTTTTTCCAAATCTGCCCCTCCCAATTCAAAGAACACTCCTTCCATCTATGAAAGAACTCTCATAAATAAAAATCTTCACAATCTATACAGACAGATTAATCCATAAAGACAGCTTTATCCATACAGACAGAGTAATCACAGGTTCGAGTCCCTGGCCACTTGAGGTTTGCCAATTAACTTCAGGGTCCATGAGATTAGTCAAGGTGCGCACAATGGCACAAGCTAGCCCAACAATGAAATATGGTGTCAAAATTTTCATAAGGTTTACATTTCGGAAATGCAAAATCGTTTGTGCATTATTCCTATATGATTCTAGTTATATCATGTAATGCTTTTTATGGCAGGATTTGGAACACCATCTTCTTTGTGTAGTCAGAAATGTATTACTCTATAGGATAAGCATAAAAATTCTTGTATGATTGTAGTTTCTTTTGAGAAATAAAGTTGGAACCTGTAGAATTTTGGGATTCTGGTTCATCTATTTGTAAGGGGTCTGTTTGTTAGTAGCTTAATGAGCTTAACTAACGGGACTCACAGCTTATTCAGTCAGCTATACATGGCTCTTTGGTAGTGGCTTAATGATATAGAAAGTGGCTTATTCTATAAGCTTTCAGGGGGAACTTTATGCAGGAAGCCAAGTTTTTTCATACCTACCGCTCCCAGTTAAAAAAAACATGCTACTTCCATCTATGAAAAAATCCTCCCAAGTAAAAACCTTCCCCATCTATACAAACATATTAATCCACAAAGACAACTTTATCCATACATGACTCAATATAAAACCAACCAAATGCTGTTAAATTCTTTATTTGCATCTAGTTTTTGAATATTACCCTAAGATGGTTCATTTGATGCTGTAAAACATCGTTTGCTAACTCATTAATGAACGAACTTCATAAAAGTCAGAAAAGCAAGTTTCTTGTGTATTAATTCTTTTTCCGGCTGGTGATACTGTTTTCAGGTTGCGATTCCAGTGATTCCAACCATAAGGGTGTTGGTTACTTTCACCAAGTTTGAAGAACTACAACCGTTGGATGAATTCACAACCCCACCTTCAAGTCCAACAAGTGGTGATCGCGATAGCCCATCGATGGCAAATCAATCATCATCATCATCATCTTGGTTTCAGTGGATCAAGACTCCATATCATCGTTCTAGCCTCTCATCCGGTGCTTCAAGCAGTAGGATAGAAACTATTCAAGACCCATTTGTGATTCCTGCTGACTACACATGGATCAGCGCTGAAGCAAAGAAGAAGAAGATGCAGGAGAAGAACAAATCAAAGAAAGGAAGAACGCAAAATCAGTAGCACGGATGTCAAAAAATTTGAAGTTGAAGTGAAACCCGCGAAACAGAAGGCATTTGACAGAGATACCAAGTCGGTAAAATTATTTTTTTATTGAAATCTTCACTAATTGGCGTTAGTTACTAATTTGCATTAGTTTAAGAAGGAAATTTGGAGCCACTTTGCTCTCGACTTGTGAGTCTTTGATAGGGTTGTGACTCCAGTAAATCATTGTGGGGGGTATAAAAAGTTGAAATTGTGATTCTTGTGGAATTCGATTGTTTGACTTTGTGGTCAATGCTTATGCTTCCACCATTTTATCCATTTTTTCGTTCCTTCTTAATCTAACAACTAGTTTTTACCAAACATGCCTAGTTTTTCAGCTAATAACTAGTTTATCTGCTAGTTTTTTAGATAACAACTAGTTTATCACCTTGTTTTTTAGCTAACAACTAGTTTATCACCTTGTTTTTTAGCTAACAACTAGTTTATAAGCCAACAACTAGTTTTCCGCTAGTTTTCCAGCTATCAGCTAGTTTATCTGATAGTTTTTTAGCCAACAACTATGTTATGGGCTAGTTTTTGAGCTAACAACTAGTTTATGAGCTGACAACTAGTTTAACGGCTAGTTATTGAGCTAACAGCTAGTTTATGAGCTAACAACTAGTTTAACGGCTAGTTATTGAGCTAACAGCTAGTTTATCGGTTAGTTTTTGAGCTAACCAACCAGTTTGTCAAACATATAGCCTAAACAAAGATGAAAACTTTAGTTTGAATCTTGATGAATGCAAAAACAGAAAATCATAACATCAAAATATCATTACTGCAGGGTTTAGCTGGGATCGAATTCTTGAACATGGGCATAAGGCCAAGTAACTTTTCTTGTTTCTGTACGAAGTTGATTAGCCTCTTCGCGTATGGGTGTTTTTTTTAAGATTCTCTTGGTATTCCTCTACTGTCAGTTCCATTCGTTTTAGTCCTGGACTCACAGCTAAAAACCATTGATCTTCCCTTGACGAACTTGTTCATCTTCCATGATGACCACATGATCATGATCTTTGGTTTTTGCTGATACTGGTCTTGCTATTTGATCTTGGGTGTCCCAGATTATGTTGGACTAATCCCGATAAATTGTGACTACAAGAAATCAACCCACAATTGTTATGTACGTTTGGAATCGAACCCTAGACCTCAACCGCCTGGGATTGAACCCTTGCTTTCTTCCTTTGTTGGAACTTGATGGTTCATAGGAGGAGTAGACTAGAGAGGTGGTGCATCGGCTATTTGCCGGCACTGCCACCGCCATCCGCTGCCGCTAGGGTAGAGATAGTTCAGCTTACTAGATTACAACCCTTTTCTTTCTCCCAACCTTGGTTCAAAGCATTTGATAAAGAAAGTTTAGGTATTTGGGAAGGATTTGGACCAAGAAGACGAGGGTGTGAGCATTATGTGTTTGAATGATGAGACCAAAATTGGTTGCAGATAGTTGTAGGGGGGGTTTTGGTAGGACACCATGCACTCATGGTTTCTCCCATCAAGATATGCTTTTTAACTTTGGCACATAAGTGGTGAGGTGTTATTATAATTCTGTATGACAAACAAACAATTATATATTTTTATGTTTTTTTGGTTATATGTATCGACAAAAGAAATGAATAAAGATGTTTTTATGGGTTTTTAATTTTAATCAAATTAATTAATAACTAATTGATACGATTGATATTTTTTATAGGGTTGGTAATCAGTTGTTGATCTCTTTTGATTCAGTATTGTCCAACAATTTCATTTATAAAGAGTAATATACATTCAGATTGTTTTTTGTAAACAATCTTTTTTTTAAGCTTTTTGTAAATTAAATAAATGATCTTTTTTCAATTTCGTACTTTACTTTTTTATCATTATAATATAAAAGGTTAAAATGTGTAAAATAACAACCTATTTTCATAAATTTTCTTATTATAATATTTTTTTATTACTTTAATGTACTTTTAAATTATTTTTTATTAAGTCATCTAACTTTAAAAATCCTATTCATTATAACAATGAGTAACCTGTTACTTTTTAAACATATTAACCTCTTTACCTTTTTTTTGCTTGTTTTGTTTTAATGAAGTGATGTGGATGACACATCATTTTATTGACATAACTAAAATAAAATAAAATAAACCTATTTGAATTATTTTTAATAATTTTTATTTTTCATTGCTACGATTCAATTTTTTTGACTTTTTCTTATGAAATTGCATGCAAATTAAATATTATAGAGTAAAAAATATTTTTTTAAAATAAATACAATATATATAATTTTCGAGATAACTATTTTATTTGTAAACAAATGATAACACTTTTTATTTTATTATATTCAAACAAATACATATTTTTAATGGTTTTTTTTTAAGATGTTAGCGAGATAAAACAATTAGAAAAGCTAATGAAGGTGATCCACGATGTAAGCGGAAATGTAAGGAGGGGGTTTTGCGCTCATTACTCTCGGCACTGGGATAAAAGGAGGGATGAAGATTTGGTAATTGTGGGTGTCACATTAAGGGGCTGTTTACCAAATTTTCTATTAAGTCCTGTATGGATAAATTTGTCTTTCTGGATAAATTTATTTGTCTGGGTAAAGAAGTGTTGTTGTTTATCTTTTTACCTGAATCAACGGTCTGAATGACATAAATGACCGATCTACCCCTAAAAATGTAGTGTTGTTTATGCTGTTTACCTTTTTTTGAACATGTTCAAACCCATTTTTGTTTACACCAGTTCAATCAAAATCAACCCAAAAAACTATTGTTAATCAAACCAAAAAACTATTGATCATCAAACCAAAAAACTACCATTCATCAAACTATTTTCAACATCAAAGCATAATAATCTGGAGGCTGGGAACAAGTTCAAACAAGAGTGACAAATATCCATGGAAATCAAAGAAGACGACTGAAAATCAGGAGGTTATACCCTAAAATCGAAACATAATAATCTAGAGGCTGAGAACAAGAGGAAGAAAATCCATGGAAATCGAAGAAGACGACTGAAAATCAGGGAAAATGAAATCGATCTAGATGAAAAGAAATCGATCTAGATGACGACTGAAAATCAGGGAAAATGAAATCGATCTAGATGAAAAGAAATCGATCTAGATGAAAAGAAATCGATCTAGATGACGACTGGAAATCAGGGAAAATGAAATCGAACAACATCTGGGAAAATCCATGGAAATGAAACCGATCTAAGAAATCATCATCGGAAAGAAGATGTCAAGAAATCAATCTAGAAACCGATCTATGAAACCGATCTAAGAAATCTGTCTCTGGAAATGAAGGGTGTAAGTCAGTTCTTATTTTTATTTTCTTATATGCTTTAATAACTTGAATCAAACTTTAACGACATATACATTTTTATTTTTCAATTAAAAATAGCAAAATTACCAAATTTTTCTCAAAGTAACTTGCATGTGAGACATTCAGGGATTGTTTGTTTATATCTTAATAGTTCTATTAAGAGGCAACCTCTGAATTATTAAGCGCTGATTTTTGTTTGGCCAAAAGAAATCTGCCTCTTAATTATTCTAAAACTCTCTGAATGATTTTGTATCCCGAGACTCCCTTAACCATTCAACGCCCTAATTTTGTTGTAAAGAATTACCAAACAATATTTTATTTTACACTATATCATGAGAGTCTATTAATCATTTTGATCACTTAATCATTCTGCATTAAATCATTCAACAACTGTCAAACAACTTCTCAGTTGACCTAACTATCAGGGATGAAAATCGCAACGAAAACTTCGATGATCATCCTTGTAATTTCCAAATCTTAGGGACTAAAACCAGAGTTTTCATAAACCGGAGGGACTATTTTTGTAATTTTACTCCTATAAAAAGGATGTGAAACTCACCCGATTTAACCCTCACGAGAAGCTTCCCTCTTAAACAGTTGCATACTTTTGTGCATTTACTGTAGTTTCCCGCCAAAGTGCCATCTTTCTCCGTTCTCGCCAATGCCGAATCTTCAACACTGAGCACAGAGAACTGAATGGATCGAAACCTATTCGCAATTCGCACCTCCACGAAGACGTTTCAAGAAGATCTAGAATCACTGTTATCATCACCACTCATGACATGGAGGTGGAAATTGACGATTTCCTTTATTTGCTTTTAGTCCAGCAGAATTGGTGGTAAATTGGTGGATTTGAGCTTGGCTGCTTCTCTCTAATGGCAATAATACACATGTATGTACCACTTCACTCTTGATGAATATGAACGGTTTAGTTAATGCTAGAACGAATTTTAGGTTGAACTTAAACTGATAACTGATGTCTATATTATCGGTAAGTTTTTATGCTTAATTTTGCTTCTCAAGGTATGTTCATATATTTCTTCTGATAAATGAAACTGAGAGTTCTAGGACTTAAACCTGTGATCTAGAACAAAGGATAAGGTGAGAGTCGGAGAGAGCCTTATCACTCAGCTGTGATGCCATTTTGCTATGAAATTTGATCGAGATACTAGTGGAATAACATGCATTACCTTCGAAAATAAAGAAAATGGAAGAGAATTTAAACTAGTGGTTCAGAAGACTCGATGACGCAAATGCTATTGTTGTTGCTGTTGTTTAGCTTCGATGTTGTTCCACAAATTGGACAATCCTTGTGTCAAAATATCAATGTATAAATTGCTAGTTGTTTTTATCTTCAACAAATTTAATATGTGAATTCCTAGGTTTAATAAGCTAAATTTCATTCCAAAGAAAATAAAAATTTGTAATGCTATACAATACCATGTCTCAACTATGTGGCAAGTATTTGCTTGATCATCATATGCCGAGTGTTCTTTAGATTGTTAAGTTAGTTATGATGCATCATTCTGCAGCCCTTATTTTGGAACTTGTGAATGTGAATAGTACAACAACCGACGCGGTGCTTCTGAGAAAGACACCTTTATTCTATATCCATGATCATTCATGAATCTGATTCCTTGCCTCTTGCAAGACTTTACTGTCTGGCTTCATATGAATATATGATAGCAGTGACTACACTAGACCTTGTTGGTTGAATGCTAAGCTTACAATCAATAACCAAGCTAGAGCCAATTTAATTGGCAGTTTTGTCCTTGTCTTTTATTATGTGAAGAGAGTTGGAAATGAGTATGCTATAAATCTTTTGTCAAAAAGGTTAGGATAAGTGGGGTTTAGTTGCATATAGATTAGAGATTCTATGCTCTTTTGGTGTCTAATATTCCCTTGATATTGCTTTTCACCTGGTTGCAGTAAACAATATTAGGGCCCAAAGTTAATGCTTGATAGTTTCATGTTCATTTGATGCAGGGCTTCACAATCGCAGCAAAACTGCCAATTCACATGCTCAAATTTCTTCAGAACTAAGGTTTTTGCTATTACTTATAAATTGGTACTTGTCATTATTTTTTCCTGTATTTCTCGTCTTCAAGCTTGATATATGATAGAAAGTCATAGCTATTAAATATGGAAACATTTAGAGAAAAGAAGAAAGCTAATATATAACAATCAACTATCCATATATATTTACATTACCCCTTGAAGGAGGTGAAAATCTCATGGTTTATAATCTAGTAACATAGACCCCCACAGTGTAACACCCCCTAAACAACAGGTTGACCCAATAACTTCAAATCCAACTTAAAACCATGGTGGAAGTTATTGGTAACCCACAACTTGAGGCTTATAAGGAGCTCACGAATCCCATTTTCTATCCATGTGGGACGCGTTGTTACACATAGCTCTTAGACTTGCGTAGTGTCATCTGGGGGACTGATAGTAATCCAAAGCAAAGAGACAGTAATGGACAGCACCCCTGCCCAGACATAAATAATGGTTGTAACCTTTCCTCTCCTACCCATCAACCCTTTCATGAAAGGATACATATGTGCCAACACCCAAAAGCTAAAGAAAGCACCACCAATAAGCTTATTCCATTGGGGAATCACACTAAAAAGAGTCCTTGCAGTCCCCATGATAAGGGCTACGATGTTTGTAATGCAAATGGTGAGAGGCACTACGAAGAGACTCGTCCATTTGACAACATGGAGATCGGCATATATATCTTCATCATCTTCTGCAGCTGATTTGGAAGTCAGAGTGAACGCGATTTCGATTCCAGCTGTGATCTTGAGTAGCCCTTGGATCACAGCGGCTAAATGAGCACTTGAGCCACCAATGGCCCAAAACTGCTCATTTCGCCACCATTCCTCAAGGGCTATTCCTGACCACTTAACTTCAAGGAGAGAGATGAGAGCAAGTGTGACGGTCATGATGAGGAGGTACCCGAGAAATGTTGAATCAATGTTTGGCACGATAAATTGCCCTGTGAACATGCATAGTGCCGGGAGGAATAGGTAGGCAACGAGGAATATGGATGTGAAAGGGTACATACCAACATTTAGATATGCTATGCGTTGGAGGAACTTGAGACGTGAGCTCGCCAGAAATGCGTTGTTTTTTGAGAAGAAGATCTCGACGGAACCAGTGGCCCACCGAAGCACTTGGTGCAAGCGATCAGTCAAGTTGATTGGTGCTGTACCACGGAATGCATCACGCTTTGTTATGCAGTAGATCGATCGCCAACCACGATTGTGCATTCGGTAACCTGTCACCACATCCTCCGTAACCGACCCGTAAATCCACCCTATCCTTTCTCCCCATTCAGTATTGTCTTCATACCTGTTGGCAACATGGAATGATACACACATATTATATATATATATATATATATATATATATAATATAATGCAAATCAAATGCAACCTTTTCAAATGTTGCAACCAATATAACCCAATGGAATTTGCAACTAATGTAACCCAATGGAATTTAATCCTAACCGTAGATCATCCCCTTTTAAGGAGTATTTTTGTTTTTAAATTTTAAAAAATGTAACAGTCTATAGAGGGAGGTTCAGGGGGTAAATCCCAAAAAAATGAAAAACTAAGGAACACCTTATAACTATTCTTGGGGATTAATTATTTGAGAACTTCATAAATTATGAAAACGAACTTTTATCTTAAGATATTGTTTTACATCATTATTTTTCCATCTAAGGCTAACATTTAATGTATTGATGAACATATATTTGTTTGACAATGTGTTTGCTTCATATGATGCAGTTCACAATGTAAAATTTTGTTACACAAAAAGGTTAAAAAGGTTCACATTGTGAAACAAATAAATGTGAAACAAACATATTGTGAAACAAATATATGTTAGTGAATATGAAATAGCATATGATGCACCGGTCCTCAAGGTTATCACAATTTTTATGGATTCTCAAAAGAAGGTCTCCCTTTACTTGTATGTATATGTACATACCGTCTAGATGAACGGTTATCAGGGTGTTCATTATTTTTTTATTTTCTTTGTCGTTTTTTCCATAGCCTGACCCTATGCTATTATGTGGTTGAGCATTTACCAGCAAGAAATAACACCTATAGCCTCGGCTACGGTGTGTGCATCTAGCGGAGGACGTGGAGCAAGGAGTGCTCCTGGAGGGCGGCCGTTCTTGATAGACGCATGATCGGCAAGTGGACGCCCTTGATACTCGGCAACTGCTATAGAGTCGACGAACATGGTTGAATTCCCAAACTTTTTCGGGAGGTTTAAATCAGGATGCTCTTCATCTTGAGTTTCAGGGTCATCGTCTTGAGCACGCACAGCCTGCAATGAATCGTTCGGAGAGAGTGTCGAAGCTGGTTTCTTTTTCTGCCCGACAATTCCACTGTACACAATTGCTCGAGGTGGACTAAACCCGTAGAGTGCATACCGTCTGAACATGCAACCCGTTCCAACATACACCGGACCTTGTAGACCATCCAGGGCTCTCATATTCCCTAATTATGTCAACAATAGCATGTCACATATGTATAAGCTAGCAATTGGAAGTTTCTAAGTGTGCGTTTGGTATCCAGACATGGTAGGATAGAACAGGACGTGACAGAATAAGTTCAACAAAATAAAACCGGACATGACAGAATAGATAGAATAACCAATTTACTTCTATTGAGTTGTTTATATATTTTGATTAAGTTATGCAATTTATTAAAGTATAATAAAATAAATATTCTTCATAACAAGATATATCATTAAAAAGTTTTCATCAAGACGATTAAAATGACATCAAAATAAAAGGTTCATGTCGTTTCCATTTTCCAAATTCTATTTTATACATTTTCTTTATTATTTTATTATGATTAAATATTTAATAAATATATAAAAACTGTATAAAAGTAATATTTTGAAGACATTAGAATAAACGTTTAAAATAACATAAAATACATTAAATAAAATTTAAAGTATAAATAAAATATAAAGAGAGAGGTCTATATGATGTTCCACCTCGTTCCATGGTATGGTGGTGGAACAAGCATGTGTTCCACTCTGTTCCTCACAAAATTCTTGCCAAACATGGAAAGTGATTCATGTTCTATTCTGTTCTGTCCTACCCGGTATACCAAACGTATCCTAGAAGGCAAAAGAGGATCACACCATCAAAAAAGACCGTGTTGTGGTTGGCGTATCTATCAGAAGGATCGATCCCCTCAAACCTTTGTGGAAACTGTATGAAGCATACACGATCACCACCACGATCCATCATAAAGCACATTCCTTCCCTTATAGCCATAGAGTTATATATATAATGATCACAATCCAAGTTAAGAATGAAAGGTCCATTGGAGAGTATAGCCGAAGCTCTAACCAACGAGTTCATGGCTCCAGCCTTCTTCTCATGGTCATAACCAGGACGTTTCTCACGCGAGACATATGCAAACATAGGAAGCCTAATGTCTACATCGGTGTAGTCAAGTTTTCCTTCATCTTCTTTGCCCATTACAGGTTCATTTTCTGGTATCTTGCTCATTAACTATGTAGAGATTCAATTTCAAGACTTTCTATCAGAGAGCTACTTAAAACAATAATATCATACTACAACATAGTTAGCTTTATACGATGCCTAAATTGTGTAGGCGTCCTGATAGAATACTTAATAAAACTTAGGTTTATAGAACCAAACTATAAAACGTCCTATCTAAAAGCGTCATAATAGATTTATAGGACGCTTTTAACAAGTTTTTTAGGATGCCTAATAACGTGTCTAATTAGCTATTGTATAGGATACTTTTGAAAAATGCCCCATGAACCCATCTTTTTACATGACATTTTTGAAAGATCTCCTATAAACCCACCTTTTTACAGGACATTTTTTCAAATAATGTTGTATAAAATAGTTAATACAACATTTTATTTTAAAAACATCCTAAAAAACTTGTTAAAACATTTAAAAACATCATATAAACCTATTGTAACACTTTTAGATATAATGTCTTTTGGTTTGGTCCTGTAAACCCAAGTCCTATGAAATACCTTTTTTAGGACACTTACATTTAGGCGTCCTATAAAATCAATTTTGTTGCAGTATTATGAAATCAAAATCAGTTTTACCTGTATAATTCCGGCATGATCGCCTTTCTTGTGATCGGCTACTGGGTCTTTCCACGTGCCTGGCCAATGTGTACCATCTGCCATCCAAGTTGCCTTGGTGACCTGAACAGGTTCAGCCGAGGCTGAACTGTTGCCCTTCTGCTTCTCCTTCATTTCTTCTACGTAGTTGTACTTGTCACAACGCTTCTTTATGACATCTGGAAGACCATTGATCCTGACTTTGAACTCATCATACTCTCTCTTCATCCAACGATGATCCTTCACAAAATCAGGCCTTTTCTTGTTCTTGGTTGGGTCTGTCTTCTGAGAGAAATAACTGTCAGGGTTCCTGGGTTCAATGTTGTGTTTCCGGCAAAAGGGTACCCAAATCTGCATTTTAGTGCTCATTAGACAAGAATCTTGTTATCATGAACACTACAACAAGATCGACTTTATTGGACACTAGATATGTCTAAGGACCTATTTGTTAGCAGCTTAATGAGACTCATAACTTATTCGGTCAGCTATACATGACTGTTTGGTAGTGGCTTAATGATATAGAGAATATCTTATTTAATAAGCTTCTAGATGAGAGCTTTATGTAGAAAACCAAGTTTTTTTTTTCCAAACCTGACCCTCTCAATTAAAGAACAAGCTTCATCCATTTATGGAAAAACTTTCTCAAACAAAAACATTTTCAATCTATACATATTAAACAATTCAGAGAGTCAACTTTATTCACGCATGACTTAAATGAAAAATTAACCAAACAGGGTCTTGTGTGAAAGTGTTACAATAAGTTGATAAGACACTTTTGGACGTCTACATAGGTTTTTTAGAACACTTTTGAAATAAAGCATTCTATTAGTTTTTTATGACATTTTTTGAAGACTGTCATATATAAAAACAAATATTCTATAAAAAGATAGTGTTCATATGATATGACACTTTATTTCAAAGGTGTTCTAAAAAGCTTCTTACAATATTCAAAACTTGTAACACATTTACATAGGACGTACAATAGTCTAATCCTAATGCACCTACCTGCCCGAAACGGACTGCTTCAGCCATTGCCTCGAATGTCAGGATCGCGCCACCATCATCGGAGATGTAGATGGATACCTTCTCGATAGGATATTCAACCGCGAGGATAGATAAAATGGTGTTGGCAGTAACTAGAGGTGGTTCCTTCTCGGGGTCAGCAGTCGAAATGAATACATCCACTCCCGGGAGATCAGACCGGCCATTGGGATTGTCAGGAGACTTGCTCTCAAACTTATCCTTGAGAGCGACCAAGTCTGTTGCCCGGTTTATCGGATTCAGCTTCGGTAGCTGATCTAGCAGCCATGAGAAGGCGAACCAGATCTCACATGCGATCGAGACACTCCATAACCACATTGCATCAAAATTCGGGTTCTGTAATCTCCAGGATAAGAAGAAGCACTGCACTATTAATCTGATTACCACAAGTACTCTGTACACGGAGATCAAATTACGTTACGTTACGTTACATATGGATATGTCATAAAACTCATGGAAAAAAGGTCGGATACAACTGCTTATAAGACTTAATTTATAGGAACAAACAATAAAGGATCGGTGGTGTAATAGGTTAATTTTGCGAAATTAAGAATGTATGGATTTGCACCTGTATGGGCTAAGAACGCTGGGTGGAACTGGAGTCTTGCGGGTAAGAGGTTTCCAAGGCTTGTCGACGAAATCAGCCAAGCTGGTTCCGGTTTCACGGTCAACGTTATCGTCATCCTGCCAATATGCATTTCCAATACCGTATCTGCCTTTGCTCTCAAACAACCAACGCTGGTGATCAAAGTCTGTAGGCTGGTTCCTTAAGGCCATGGACTTACTATTTGATGTCGTCAACGACATCTGGCGATTCGATTCGTGATTATCAGCATCACGGGGTGTCTTCCGAGTAACTTTTCCTCCTTGAGGCGCACCGGATCCTGATGGATTAGTGGCCATTCTCGACGCAAATGCATATGATGTTTTTGAATTTATATCTATCTTTTTTTTGGCTGAATCATCGGCTGTAGGATAAGCATGAGGAATTGAGAAGAAAAGTTTGGGAAAACATGTCGAAAATGGAAAGAAAAGAAAGAGATTATCCGAGGTTCAGTAGCTTATTTGAAGCGCCTAAGAATGTATTAACGTTAACAGCCATTCTTGTCTCCTTATTCTCAGCCTCACCTCTCTCTCTCTCTCATAATTGGAAAATGTTACAATTTCACACCCTTTACTTTTTTTCGTTGGACACATTTCAACGTTTTGGAGCAGAGTCAAAATTTCCATCCTCTTAAATATAATTATGTAAATACATAATTAAATGAACAAATAAATATATAAACGTGTTACATCGATGGGAGCTACCAATCTGAAATAATCATACACGACTACTTCATAAGCATGATAGGATTTTCATTTTCTGCAATTCAATCGTTGAGTTCTTGTTGGTTTACAAGACATTACAAATTTATAACCTTTCATCAAATCAAAATTTCAAGAAAATAATGTATAAGTATTTCTCCTTTTACTCAATTCATATAATAAAACACTTTAAACGACATACAAATTACTTTCGATGAATCGATCCCAAACATTTAATTTATACGTGCGAAAAATTTAATACTAAGCCAAGGTTTCTAGATTTAGAAATGTAACTAATCACATATCGTCAGACTTCTTCCTCATTTGTTCCAAGAGCCAGGGTTTTGCCAAGTTTTATCTTTGTAACCTTATCTTGTATATTAATACTAATCATCGTCTTTGTCCGATGTACATTATCAAACCAGTAGTAAAGCCATGTTAAATTACTCACGTTGTTAGCTATTAGCTATCATCAAAGCGATGTAAGATCGTTTTCAAGACCATCCGCCCATGCCCCATATGCTCCAAAATCCAACCTACTTGATTTCACAATCTTCTTTCGTGTGTGTCTAGATGTATTTGGGCAAAGTATGTCCACCCCTTTGCCAACTAAGCTAACATGCCTCGGGCCAAGTTGAATCAAGACGAAAAGAATGCGAACCAAGTTGAATCATAACATGATAACCATCGTTTTGAATTTAGTCAAAATTTATTTGAGTGAGGTTTTAAACTAAGGGTTTAATACTGAACCAAACCAAAACGGAATATATGGATTAACAAAACACAGTAGAAAGGTTAACTGTTTAACCATAATTTAAAGATATATATATTTACATAATTTGCATAATGAGTTTCTCAACACACGACCACATACATAAATAAATAAATAAAAAGGTTAAATAAATCCATCCACAGAAAAGCATAAAAGTGACAGAAGACTTGTTATTTCTCTGATGAACTTGGAAAACATAGATACTGAAAAAAAACGTAGATACTGAAGCAGCTTCTGAAGGATGGCAAAGCTATAGATTCCTGCATTCAAAAACATACCATCATTACTCAAAAAGAAAATGCCCAGTTTGTAGAAACAATCGGCCCGATTCTAGTTTACTGATATTGTAATTCAAAGACCCATCGACTATACATTTGTTCAATACAAGCTAAGAGCAATAACCATGGGAAGTAGCCATTAGATTTCTGCATTCAGAAGAAAAAAAACCACCAAGTTCATTACTTCTTTTGGATAATTGTTCAAATAATTTGCATAAACTCTAAGAGGCCCCAAGGAATTTATAGCACCTTAGTGCGAGCCGAATCTGATGCCAATGATTCATTAAGCACCAAGTCCGGTGACTTTGCCACTAGTCCAACACTTAAAATGTTACAATAGTCCAACACTTAAAATGTTACAAAGTTTGTTACTTAAAGGCAATTCATCATGATCTTAAGAACATCAATCTAACAACTACCATAGTTGGTGCATAGACAGATTTACCATGAACTGTATCTATGCAAAAGCTAAGGTAACTGCCATGGCAAGTCCACACTATCCAGGGTAATATAAACTAGCTACAAAATAAATATTACTCCCTCCATCCCACATTTTTTTTTTGGAAGGGTATCCCACGCTATTGCCCAAACTACTCCCGAAAATTTGTGACCTAAAGACATCAACCCTGATAAAATCGGTGGCCACAATTGTGGTGGTCGTCTGTAATCGAACCCACAACAAATGGGATATTCAACCACATCCCCTGGGTCTCGACCACTATGTCACAACCTTTTTGCAAAAACTTTCAAATGTAATTATAGGAACATTGATTTCAAACTACAATATACTCACTTTTAGTGAATGGGTGTTCAAAATATTTGACTTATTCCTAAATTTGTACCTATGCAAATTGCAATTATCTTAGGACAACAATCTTATCTTTAGCAAAGTTTACCTTGATTTCCATCCTCATAGTTATCTCCAGTGCCTGATGGGGGCATCTGGTGAAACCATGCTCTCAACAATGGTATACGCTTCAAGACATTCATCAAAGTTCTGAATCTCTGAGGATGAACCATTCTTGATATCATACAAAACCAATTTCGAGCCAAACTGCAACAAAACTTTCCCATCATTTGAAATACACAAAGGCACAGAAAATTGATCCCTACCAGGATCAGTCACATAAGGGATGGAAACTAATCTAGTCCAAGAATCTTTCACTCCATAAACCTTCATCAGCCATACATCTGCGTGATTTCCTCGATAATTACAAAGCACACACAACCCATCTACCAAAGACCCCAATGCCAAATCCTTATCACCTTCATCATACACAGGTTGCAAAACTTCACCATAAGTCTCCTTTGCTAAATCAAGAGAAACTATTGTCCACGAGTAAGATGAGCCAAAATCTCGACTAGCTGCCCAATGAAGAGCTCCATTCGAAAACTTACCAGAATCATCCAAGGGAATACCATGAGGAAAATCACCAATTTTCTTCCAATTTCCAGATTTCAACGAGTATATCTTCACCTTGGTGTCATACTTAGCTCCATTTTTGAAAACGCAAGAGATTCCAACAACTTTATAATCATCAGTGGACTCATCGTACCCAAAACCATACAACACATACCAACCAGACCGCACTTTGAAACCACAATATGGTAACCTGTTCGATCTTCTAGTACTAGGGTTCCAAATAAACAGAGTATCTTCCTCAATCGCTATGCATAACAATCCATTGCAAGAACCGACGATCCAGACAGACTTAAGAGGGTGTTTCAATGGATAATCCAGCTCTAACGCATTAACGGATTTATCATACAACACGTCATAAAGAGGACAACTCTTGAGATTTATCCTTGGCACAGTGCTGAAAATTAGTCGATGATGTGCATAATGCTTGTTGTTAGTTGACAAACTGAGATGAGATTTGATGAAATGAGGATCGGATATCAATGATCGCCATAATTTGCAAACAGACCTACACCGTAAGAGCGATTCAACGGGAAGCCTCGAGAGAATTTCTACTACGATCTCCGGCAGAAGAGTAGAAACCGATTGAGGATCCTCGGATGTTTCGGAGGAGTGCGACATCTTGAATCTCTTTGTTTGTTGTTGCTGTTGCTCATCGTCTTCGTCTTCAAGTGCCATTTGCATCACTGGTTCTCAAACTAGGGTTCTCGGTGATTGCTTTTGGCGTTTTGGGGGAAAGTATGATCGGTGGTAACAATATTTGGAGGTATATAATATTGAGTAATTACGTTTTTTGTCCCTGATTTTGTTAAAAGTTTTTATTTTAGTCCCTATGATTTAGAAATTATGGTTAGCGTCTTTATAATTTATGATTTATTGTTGTTTTTGTTTTTATTATTTACAATTTATTATAGTTTTACTCTGTCATTTGTATTTCTTTATTATTTTGATCACTTATACTTGAAGGTAAGAATAAATTCAAAAATAAAAATAATAATAAATTATAAACTATAATAATGAAAATTATAATTATCAATACAACTCGTAATTATTTTATTTACAATTTACCCCCTTCATGTTTCCGTGATTGTTGAATTAGGTCTAATGGTTCTTATATGTAGTCTCATAAGTTATATTTAAAAAGTTTATATTCAACTAAGGATTTTAACATTAATTATATTATTAAAATATTTTACTAATTTATTATTTTAATATAGTTTTTTTTTAAAGTTCATATAAAATAATACTATAAATCAATATCATTGGTGGGCAGGAATAAAAGAAGTTTCATTTATGTCTCTTTTAACATCAAGGTTTAGGAAATTCTTTAAACTTGAAGTTTTTCATTTCTCTGTTGTTAGAAAATAGTATAGATAATCTATTAGAAGAAAATATTCATTTTCTCTAATTTAGATAATATAACGAAGATACTCTTATACCACTATACAAACGCTTACAATGGATACTAGAGACAAGGGCATAGTAAGCTATGGAATTCTTTGGGGAGTTGAAAATATTGTCGTGGAATAAGAAGCATATTTCAATGCACGTATTTAATTGATTCAGAGTTATCAGTCTTTGATAATTCTCTCCAAAGGTCGTCAGTTCAAGTCCTACAAGATCATTAAAGACTTCTTCTAACTGTTCTTCAACACCTTTAGGATTAGTCAAAGTGTGTGCAAATTAGACCTGACACCCACAGTTAATAAAGAAAAAAAAAGACCTCTTCCATATGTTATATTCGCATACTAGACGTTTTAGGGTATTAAGACAGGGTCTAGGGTCAATTTAATTCTATCAAATATTGAAGGAGATTTGCTCAAACAGTTTCATCGTGATCACAAAAAGTATTTGACTTTATAATTAAAAAAAACGTATTGCAGTTAGTGGTGCAGTGTATTAGGGAAAGAAAAGAAAAAGTTGAGTAGGGTGTTTCTTTTAATTGTTGTCAAATAGGATTAATAAGAAAAACATACAGTTTATGAAAAAGTGCTCTTGTTCTTTAAACAATGATTTAATTACAAGAATCTTTTACGATCTTATGTATCAAGCCATATCATATCAAATGATTACAGATTTTTAGGGTGAGGTTTCAGCAATAAGCAATCAGCACTCAGCACTTTGACCTCTGGACCTAACTGACCCTCGTGGCAATTATTACATTTTTTAGGACAAAGTTTAGAAATTAGTGTCTCCAGCAGATTCAATAAAATAGAGATTTTCTTCTCTATGTTGTTCTAATATATTCTCTATCTTGTTCTCTAAAATAGAGAAATCTAGACAACATTCCAAAATATAGAGAATATATAGGTGTAGTTTGTTTTTAAGGAGGTGTTGAAGTCTGAAATTATATTTCACTTATGATTGGTAAGAGGTGGTACTGAAGTCTGAAAGCACAATAAAAAAGACTTGGAATTGAGCACAGAAGATAGCAGGACAGTAATTCAAAGTGTTGTAAATTTCGTCAAAACAGATGGGAATTGTAGTAACATACATCAAAGTTATGCCAGTAACTAGACCCTGAAGACAGGAGGCGTAAGAGTAGCACCTTTAGCAGTATCTTAGTTGTTGATGCTATTACTGGATTGAAGTTCTACACGCATTCTTTGCTCGAGAATTTCTTTAACTGCATCAATAAATGTAGAAAGATTTTGACATACTTGTTCGTCCAACGAATTCACCATTTCCTGAAAGAAGAGAGATTTAGTCAGCTGACGATCTAATGGTCAGTAATCCTGGATTAAAAGTTTAATTTCGGAGATGGCCACAATGAAGAGGGTATTTCAAACAAATGATACTGGTTTTTTTTTGGAATGGGTTATCTCAGGCTTCGCCCAGACTAATCCCATGGCACGTCGCAACTGTAGGCTTCGGCTAAGGCCCTTAGGTAAATCTCCCAATGGCCACAAGGGCATATGTAGATGGCAGGATTTGAACCCGAGTTGATTTTAGCATCGGCTGTTGTTAATGATAATGCTTCCTTGTAACTTTCATATCTTCATTTTGTTTCTTTGAAGTTTGAAGAGCAGAAGTGGAACTATATTTGAGGTTAAAGGTTTTAAAAATAAATCTTCGTCCTCTAGTAAAAAAGAGAGAATAAATTCAGTTATCCACGTAGTTTTCAAAATGATGAAATGTAATCCACATTAATGCATGTTGGCACATGGAACCATATCAATATACATCACATTGACACCTTGCTTGTCCTTGATCAATGACAAGTGAAAATAATAAAAGAACCATGGCATGTTAAGCTAATTCAGGATATATACTACAAGCATTTATATCAACATAGGTGACAACTTCAGTTGCATGACGATATATATATATATATATATAATAGAGAGAGAGAGAGGGAGGTTCAGGGGAAAACCCCCAAGAAAATAAAAAACTGAGAAACACTCAGATATCCATTCATCTATACCATATGCACATGTGCATTACCATACAAATGAATGGTTGTTACTTGTTACCAAGGTGTTCCTCCAGTTTTTCATATTTTTGCAGATATATATATATATATATATATATATATATAAAAGGCAACATAAAATATAATGAATAAATCAAAACAAGCCCAGTATCGTAATGATGGTATTGGATGCTTCTTATATGAGGAACAACATATGTTAGAAAGAACATGATGAACTGTTCCTGGAAAGAAATTTTCTAATGAGCTTTAAAGAGTACATGGCTAACCTCAACTTTGCAAAGAAAGCTGAAAGTAACCTCCTTGGAAGATTGACTTGAACCCTTTAAAGATTGTAGCTTCAATGCAGAACTAGCCATTGGCCACCCTTGAGGCATCTTTATGAAAGCATCAACTCCATCCACCATATGAGCCAGTACCATCTCATCTCTGTCTATGTACTCGATGGAGTGCCTGTATACAAACCAGCAGAATTGGTCGAGAAAACACATTTGGAAAAATAAGTATAGTAAAATACAATCAGAATGTCTCACCTTGACTTGCTTGCATCCTTGACCAAATATTTCCTCAATGTGCTTAAAACTATTCTGTCCTGCACTCTTCGTACAAACCACTCCAATGACGACTTGTTCTCAGGCATTGGAAGAAGAGAAAATTGGTGTCTGCAAGAATAACTAATTAAAATTCGAATAAATGTAAGCAAGAATGCAGAGTACAAATATATTTTTACCAAATAAAATACATAGTTGGATCCATTATATGCAAGAGTGTGAGAACGTGTAGAAAGCAAAGTGGTGGTATGGCTGTGAAAAGCATACTTCTTGTGTGTCAATGATTGTTAGACGAGTGGCTATATTGAGTATTTTCAACACAGTAAAGCAAAGATCCTCACACGTGCCAGATATAAGCACAATCACCATCACAAAGTTGACATGAATACTAAAGCGAAACTGTAAGTGTTGAAGTAACTCACGTAAATGACTTGGCAGAATCAATAATCTCACCAATATACACATCATTTGGGAAAATCTGAAGAAGCATGAAGAGCATCAAATGTGAGAACCATCAAATAGTATACAAGATTAGTAGCGTCGAAATAGTCCCCAAAACCAAAAGCCCAGTGCTTGTAAGCTATAACTGTTAACTATTAGAAAAGTGCTACAAAGACCATTTCACTTCTTAAATAAACAAACAAGAATACCTCAGCATTCTTTAATTCCAACGTGTCATCCAAAAGTTCTATAGCCAACTCATGATTCTGCTCGAGCATTTCTATTTCAGGAATATGTGTTCTTAATGATAAACTGATTCGGTTCCCTTCATATCCAATGACTTCAAGTCCAGTCAGTGTGTCCTCAACCTTTAAAAGACCTTCACACCTGCATGTTTCAAGAAAAAAGGAAGAATTTATAGCAATTGAATGAAAGCCAAAACCATGCAACTTCAAGTATCTCTGCAGTACCTTTTCAGAGTGTAGTCAAGATCTTCCAAAGACTTCAAAATTCCTTCTTTCTTTTCAATCTGACTATTGAGCTCTAAAAGCTTTTGAAAAATCATTATATAAGCTAATAAGTAGTTAACAGAAAACAGCATAATGATACAAGCTATACTTAATGCATCTTTTCATGTTTATATTGTATACCAGAAAGCTACATTATCAAACCTCAAACTTGCAGCCACCATGTACACCTTTGGATTCCAGTTGATGTTCTGCCAGCGAAGAGCATTCAGTACGAGCATCTGCGCTTTTCGTTACAAGACCCTTCATAGAAAGATACATGTGAGCTCATTGGTTTGTTCTGTTAGCCTTAAAAATGATATTCGGTGGTGCTAAATATGCAGAGAAGACTAATTTATAGAGTTATACCTCTCCCCTGCCCTCTCTTATGTATTAAAGAAAAGGGAAAGAAAGTCAAAAAAGTGTAAAGAGAATAGTTAGTGGCAGCCTACCTGTGACTGAATGAACTCCAAAGAAGAAGTTAGTCCTTCAATATTGCACTGCAATCGGATAGAATCTGAGATCCAAAAGCATCATGCAGGACAGCAACATAAGTTGTTCATTATGAAGCCACACCAACATGCAATGCATTTTTTACCAACCTATACAATTTTGCTCACCTTCCAAGTAGCCCTTCATAAGGTTTCCAACTTCACCAGAAAGTTTAGCATTTTCAGCCTCCACAGAACTAAGCTCCCTTTTTAAATTCTCCAAATATGTATCTATGTACACAAGTTGTCCGATTGATAATAGACATACATAAAACCATAACAACCATCATTGGTGAAAGAGTCTGAATGTCAATTGCAGACCGACCATTTTCCTCGTGAAGATTCAAAATGTTCATTGTTGTTAACATAAACGCAGATTTTTATCCATCCCTCGACAAGAATCAGTCCATAAGTCAACATTTGGGTGTCAAATAATGACTTACATTTTCTACAACAAAGTTGAATAAGTATTCTTGCAATTATACAACATTTGAAAGTAAAAAGCTAGAAACATCCACGTCAAAATTTACATTTAGAACTTATGATGTTGTGTTCTCAATATGAAAAATGGACTCTTTGTTTGGATAGAAAAAAATGTTAATTATGTTAGTTCACAAACCATCTTTTCCAGGCAAAAGGGGTACATCCGTAATTTCCATTGATAAGAGTTCAGTGCATTTCAGGTTATTTTCATGTTCGTGATGAGTACCTCTTAACATATTTTACATCAATTTTAATACAACATGTGATTCATTAACTTTTAGTTAAAACAATTCAATCAACGTAAAAAAATCGGCAAGAAAAACAGTTACGTTCTGTTTTGGAGTCTGTAAATTACCGAAAATTGTCCCTTTGCCTTTAACTAAACAAGGTTCACACACTTGAAAACGAAGATCATCAAAATTTAGCAGAGGTAAAGCAAGGAAACATAAAAGTACCATGAAAAGCCATCAGTGTACATGTGTTCCCTTATTTTCTGGGAAGTTGAAAAAACTAGAAAACAGTCAATTGGAGGCTTTTTTTTTTCCATTTTCAATGAATGTATTAGTTGCATGCATACATGGTAAATTGAGAGAGAGTGTATGTTTGTCTCGGTTTGTATTAGAGCTGAGTGTCAACATCGTGTAAATAGAAATAAGCTGTACCAAAATCTTCAGCTGGTAAGGAACTGACATCCGAGTATTCTTCAATAATCTCATTCATTTTCCCCTGTTTACAATTACAAAAATACAAGCAAAGGGTGAATGTTAAACGAAAATGCACAAGAGACTATAAAATTCAAGTTAACTCGCTGACCTCAAGCTGAAAGACACAATCTCTGAGCAAATCGTCCTCATCCGTAGACATCAAATCTGCGTCGTCATGACCATTGCTTCGAATTTCAGCGAGTTTTTTAATTCGACTGCATTTATAGATTTAACACGATGAATGACATGTAAATAAATTTGTTTTCAAAAGCGTGCTAGTGCGATAGGGTTGGTGAAATACCTCTGAAGTGCCTCTAAATCCAGCGGTGCTTCATCTGCCATTGTTTCTACTCTTCTTCTTTCTGGTGATTTTCGCACTGATTCGATTTCTGAGTTTTTGAAGTCCCGCCTTTTTTGTTTCATCCAAAAGGGGTTTCGTGTAGGGCGGGGAGAATATGAAAGTCTTGAAAATAAATCTGCGTCCGGTTTTGAAATATGTGTCTTAGATTAAAGTAAATTACGAATTTGGTCCCTGTGGTTTGTAATTTGTTACAAATTTGGTCCCTGCGGTTGTATTTATGTTAAAACATCTCGAATAGATTTTTCAAATCGGAGAAAACAAAGCTTTTTCCATGTCTTTTTTCCACAATGAAGAAAGTAGAATATAAACTGTAATTTTTTTTAAATTTGGATAACAGAAAAAAATTACAATTAAAGAAAAATATTATTTAATATATTTTTATTAATAGAAACTTTAAAAACAAATAATATTTTATTAAATAAAAGAAATATTCCAATAAACATAATTAATTTTTTAATTTTTTATTTTAAATTTAAAAAGGAATCTGCTAGTTTATATCAATGAAAGGGCAGGGGGTATTACAGATAAGAACAACGTCTGAACCGATTCTTTCCTTCCAAGCTTAGATCACTTTGTTAGCGACGTTCGACCTGATGAACACACACAATTACAGTATACTGTAAGCTGCAACTGGTGATCATCTAGAAATAGGCGATTCTGTGTCAAGTTCTCTTTTAGAGCTACTAACATGCAGAACGGAACTCGAATTTGGCTTCAATGGCTGGCTATGGCGTTGACTGTAACCTTTAGCATGGTTACCGGCCAGTATTTTAAGCCGTTCAATGTTAGCTACGATCATAGAGCACTTATAATCGACGGGCAACGGAGAATGCTCGTTTCAGCTGGAATTCACTATCCTCGAGCCACACCTGAGGTATTTCAGTAGTTTCCCTTGTCCTGTAAATTCTACAATTAAAATCCTTCGTCTTGTGTGATTCTACACGCACTGGTTTACCATGACGCCGACGGAAAATCAAGAGCAAGAGCTGTGGAAATCTGTAGTGTTCTCTTAGGTTATGTTAAAATTTTACATTGTCGTGGGAAGTGAGTGTGCAGCATATATATATACATATAATCAGTTTTTTAATCATCAACCAAGTCCTAAAGGGAAAACTTTGACCTATGTTTGGGCTAATTGGGTACGTATATGATTAGATTAGTTGTGTGAAAATGCTACAGCATGAAGGAAAGCTTGGAAGGCAACTTGGCTTTTTAAACAAATGACCTTAAACATACTTCCGAGGCTTTGGAAATTGGAACTACTTTGACCACCATTTTCTTTTGTAAATGAATGTTTTACCTACCTTGTTGGTACATCCAATGGGGAAATTAAGGTATTGATGATGCTTCTCGTACTCTGCTTTTGTTTCAGCTCTTGAACCTGCAAATAGTGGATGCAATAGGGGTCGACCTTTTGATCCACCTTGAGTGGGAGAGCGAATACCGGAGAGGACCAATGTAATTGCTTAGGTCATGTTAAAAGAGAAAATTCCAGTTTATTCCTGGTTTAGGTATATTAGCACAGGCACCACTGGATTGCTTGGGACAGCATTTGTAAATCCATTAAGGAGGGTGGGTCCCACCTTATTCTCAAACCTGGTGGCTCGGTTGATTGGAACTCCTTTAGGCTCATCCTGCATACTCATTCTATTATGTTTTAGGGTTTTGGCTTTTAGGGTCACCCTTGGTTGATGTGGTTGCCTGTCCATCCAGCTAGACTTACTGAATTTTGGGTTGTGAGTGTGCAATCCCCCCTTTTCCGGGTAAGTGGGGTCGATGATTGTCCTCGGTTAGTGGTGCCTTTGAGTGTTAGTCCCACTGCTTGAAGGGTGTTGGCTTTGCTCGAGGTTTTGCCATGCCCCTCCTAGCTGGAATGGCCATTGATGACTAAAGGAAGATGTGGCGATCGTGTTCGTCAAGCGCTGTTGAAAGTGTGTTGATGTGGTATGCCCTTCACATCATTTGCTTCCTGCCACTGAATCAAGGATCTTCTATCTTCAGAGTTGCTCTGTTAAGATCATCTCTCACAAAACAAATTGCACACTCTACCATGTATGTTAGTTGGTGAGAGAAGGAAGATATGAATTAAAAGGAACATGTCATGAAATGATAACTTTTGCTAACCGAATATGTTGGATGGTGGGTTTTTAAACCCCCCATCTTAACTTCAGATACCCCAAGCACTGATGGAGAACAAAAACCGAATCCAGCTCTATAGGCTTTGACATCAAGTGTTATGTGATCTATGTTTCTTGTTTCACATTCACTCACATCTTATATGCACCCTTCCGGATTATGTGTTTGATGTTCAATATCGTTTTTAATGGTTGACAGTAATGTTTTCCAAACCAAACTGACCTGGTATATCCCACTTGAAAGCAGGCTCTGGGTGACAGTAATGTTTTCCCTTCAACATTATTTTGCTTCATAGGTTGCATTTCCATGTATGTGTTTATATGGTGCAGTTTCATCATTTGTACGGCTTTACCTGATGTCAGATGTGGCCTGATCTGATTGCCAAGAGTAAGGAAGGTGGGGCTGATGTCATTGAAACTTATGTATTCTGGAGTGGCCATGAGCCAGTTAAAGGACAGGTGTGCTGGTAGCCTCACTGTATCTCAATAACACTTGCAGACTTCTTCTTGGTTTAGATTTAGCTGTCTTTACTAATTGATTCCGTGCAGTGTCTTATTTTCTTCTTTTATCTGCTCTGTTCAGTATAGTTTCGAGGGAAGATATGATCTCGTGAAGTTTGTAAAGTTAGTGGGATCCAGTGGGCTCTATCTTCATCTCCGAATAGGTCCATATGTCTGTGCAGAGTGGAACTTTGGGTCTCAACTTCCTCCTATTCTAATTAAATTTAGCTTTCTATCAAAGTCCACATAACATATTGCCCTTTGTTTTTGTAACACTTGGGAATTGTTAATTTACTTTGGAATTTTCACTTAATTAAAACACTAGCTAAGAAAAGACAAGTTTTCCCGTGGCTTGAAAAAGTTGTGTTGCTTAAGAGTACACAATTGAAAGATTCTAAATTGCCACAAGGTAATAAAACAAAAGATACAATTATAGAACAAATTCACTTAATAAACAATTGGCTAATTGCTGTTATTTCCTTTAATCAAGTTGTTTATGTTTGATATTTTTTTAAAGTTTACAAAATAACACTTTAATATAAGCACGATGGTGGTTAAACTTCATGATTTATGGTTCAGAAGGCATACATTTAACTATTTCTTAATCATCTAAATTATGGGTAAGAAAAGCATAATGGTAATGTAAAGGCAGCGTCTAAGAAGCATAATTGTAGAGTGAAGATAGTGTCTAAGAAGCATAATTGTAAAGTAAAGATAGTGTCTAAGCTGGAAATTCTGTACCTTAAGTTTATTTCATAAGCAGTATCCTGAATGATATTCAAATGTTCTGAATTCAAGTGTTGACTTTGTAGGGGTTTCCCTGTGTGGCTTCGCGATATTCCTGGAATTGTATTCCGAACAGACAATGAACCGTTCAAGGTACAACTGGACCAGATAATTTATACTTTATGCCTATGTGATCCGTTGCTTCTGTATTGATTTCTTGTTTTTGGATAGTGTCATTGTATATGTGTGTGTGTGTGTGTATATATATATATATATCTTCAACTATGTCTTAGCCTAATTGAACTGATTTGCCTTAGTTGTATCTAGAGGTGGGCAAATGGACCGGACCAGTCGTTTTTTGGACCAGACTGGACTCCCCAATGGCTAGATTTTACCCCTTCAAATTCATTTTTTTATTCCCCTCCTTTTGATAGTAGCACTATGCATATAATGTCTGCTCCCCACAAATCATTATTAACGTATGACTCTGTGAAGGCTTTTGAATAGCTCTCTACCCAAGTGGGATTTGGGTTCTATGACTTTCTCCTCATCACTACTCAGTTAAATGAGTTAATCTTACATCATCGATATAATTGAGGAACAATTGTCTTCTCTATCATTCATCTGAAGGAAAAAGTATTACCAGCCCAAGTCTATTATAAACTAAATCTAGAACATGGACTTACTGTTGTTCTTTTTTCTTTGAGATAGTGATCTGCACTTGCAGGTGTTATTGTTATTCCTATATGTTAGGGATTATGATTGATAATGGTCATAAACAATCTTATTGCAGGAAGAGATGCAACGTTTTGTCAAAAAAATAGTAGATGTGATGCGAGAGGAATCTCTCTTCTCTTGGCAAGGTGGCCCAATCATTATGCTGCAGGTTGTCTTTATGTTCATTTTGATCATTACTTTTAGCTAGATGGTATCAGTTGTGTTAGAATTATCGATGCTTACTCTCTTTACTTTTGATAATTGTTTCTGTTAATTGGATTTTCTTGACTGGAGTTGTTGTGTATCAGATTGAAAATGAGTATGGGAATATTGAAGACTCTTATGGACAAAAAGGGAAAGACTATATGAATTGGGCTGCAAATATGGCTGTTGGACTGGGAGCTGGCGTCCCATGGGTCATGTGCAGGCAAACTGATGCTCCAGAAAACATTGTATCTTCCTACTCTATTGACTTACATTCACTAGATGCCGTTTGGAATACTTGTGTTGACAGCAACCTAATTTAACAGTCTGGTTTTGTTTGGATGACGGGTTTTTAATTATTGACATGTGCGAATGAGAATTATCAACTTATTATCTTGGTTTGGTTTTTAAATCCCCCGGAGCCGTTTTTCTGCAGATAGATGCTTGCAATGGATACTATTGTGATGGTTATACGCCCAACTCCAAGAAGAAACCAGTAATCTGGACAGAAAATTGGGATGGATGGTATGCAAACCTTATCATATTCTTGTTTAGTTTCTCTAACTTTGAACATGTTATATAAATTAAACCTGGAGAAGCTTTATGGAGTATGAGGTTAGGTAATCTTTCTGCAACTGTGATCTATGTTTCATCTTATCTGGATCACAAAAGGATTCATTTATATTTGCATGTCATTTGAACTCGATTTAGTTCAGTTTTTGAAAAGGTACACATTGTTTGATGTACTTTGTGAATGAGAAGAGAACGATTAGCTGATTGCTCCTTGTGATGCCTCATCCTAAAGGCATCAAATTGCCCTGATTACCATCCTGTTTCATAAAACACGTTGGAAAGTTACATGGTAATGTGGTATGTGAGCTTTATCGATAAGCTACAATCTTCTACTATTGGTATGATATTTGAGGATCAAAATCTCCCATAATCATCCAAGTGCCTGATTTAACTTAGTAGCTTCCTATTCTAGCCAATGAATTCTATAGCAAGGTCCAGCTCCCTACCCTTTGCACTGTAGTGTGCCGGACTTGGCTTTAGTAGCTTTCCTCCTGATATAGACTTTGGCATGTGAATGATAAGCCATCTGCGCTTAGGCCCAAGTTACCGACTGGACGATAGATCTTACAATATCGATCACTTAGAATTCTTTGGTATCCAAATACATTTTCTTGCAACAATAGTAATAAGTTGGAAGCTAAGGCCAGTTTTGAACTCTTCAGCTAGCAGAAAAAAGTAGAAAGAATATCATTTTTGTCCAATCAACTCTTTAGCTATAGATACTTCCATCATGGACCCTGCTCCCTTTCTATCATGGAGAGATCCATGCTGTGGTACTCTTTCATTGACCAAGTATCATGAAGAAAGATGAATAACTTGTCTGTCCTCATTGATTGTTAAATTACTTTTTCATTTATTTATTTATTTGCAACTCTTTAAAGACCTGCGAAACGTCACCCCACACGCAAATTTTTTGCTAAAATGCCTGTTGAGTCACCCATTACCAGACAATAATCAACTGAGATTTGAACTCAAGACTTCTAGTAATTTTGAGGAAGTCCTTTGCACTTGAACAAGCCAAGTTGAGACTTCTGCTGTTGAAAAGTATGGAAGATTTATGGTACAAGAGGAGTGTTCAGGAGCTGAGGACAAGCAGTCTGTCAGGGAAAAACAAAGAAAGAGTGGTAAACAATTTTGTAATTGAAATTTAAGACTCTCCTGGTAAATAAATAACCTCTCTCTCTAATAAGTATGTATGTAAATAAAATATGTGCATTTAAGCATGTCTTTCCTCTGTCTGATAGGAAAAATATATGGCATATCTTTAATAAAAGTTTGTAGAAATACCATAATTAGTATCTTAAAACTGAATCTTTTCTTTCTTTTATACAAAAGACATGCACATATGTTTATGAAGAATCTGAAGGAACACCACTACAGTTTGCTGTCCCAAATTTCTGCCCTTCAACATCCGAGGCCTGAGAATACATTGATAGTAAAGACGGCTGATTTTTGGTTCCATTGAAATTTATGAGCCAGGCAAGAGCAGTAGACTTTTCAGCCATCCACGTAGTGTATGATGGGTTCCGTGGACCTTGGGGCAGGAAGTTCACTGGTGACGTGTGATGTGTCCCAGCTTGCCTTTGCCACATATAAGTATATAACTATTTTAACAAATTGTCCCGTTGTAGGTAATTCTTTCCATCTAATCCGAAGACAGTAATTTTCGCTCCTGGAAAAGAAGCGGACGAGACTGAGGTCGGAGTTTGGAACAAGATGGTTGGCACACCACAAAAGAGTGCAGTGTTGCTGTTAGCCATTAGAATTTGGAGACAGAAAATAGATAAAAAGTGGAGAATAGGTTCTGTGTTTGAAAAATGGAACAGAGAAATTCCTTAAACTCCACCTTGAAGATTTGGATAATTTTCTGGTTATTTATTAAAGATAGAAATGTTCTCTTTAAATAGAGTACATAAGCGGTTACAACCCCACAAAATTAGGGTAGACTAACAAGAAAATGTTCTTAATATTAACAAGAAAATACTATCATCCTAGTTTAAGCTGATATATTTAGACCCTGACAAACTTCGACTTTGGCTACTGACAGTTTCTTTTTGATCTTTTTCTTCTATTCTTAAGGTATACATCTTGGGGAGGAAGACTGCCTCATAGGCCTGTGGAGGACCTTGCATTTGCAGTTGCTCGATTTTATCAACGGGGAGGAAGCTTTCAGAATTATTATATGGTATACTAAGCTACACTGAATTGCCATCCTACAAAAATAATTATCGAACGGTTTATCATATTCAACAAATGTTCCCATGTAGTTTTCATTTTACCACCTCTAATTAGTACTGGAATGCTTAACATCTGTATTCATTGAAATGAAGTTCTTTTCCTTACATGTCTTGTATCAGCGTAATAGTATTTATTACATGTTCAACTATTTACTTACCTTGTTTTATAAACTTACAAGTTCTTGAAGAGCTATCAATCAATAATGTATTGTCTTCTTTATGGATCAGTTTTTTGGCGGGACAAATTTTGGACGAACTTCTGGAGGCCCTAATTATATCACTAGTTACGATTATGATGCTCCAATTGATGAATATGGTAAGATCAAAATATGTTAACTCAGCTTTCTACAGCTGATAGGGGGTATTGATAGAAGGTGTTTTTAGCTGAACACTGCTAACTTGAACAGCTGATTTTGATCTGCTAGGTCTTCTACATCAGCCTAAATGGGGGCATCTAAAGGATCTACATGCTGCTCTAAAGCTTTGTGAGCCTGCACTAGTTGCTGCTGATTCGGCTCAGTATATAAAATTAGGACCTAGGCAGGAGGTTTGTTTAAGTCCTGAAGTTTTACCAGCTTCCTATTACAGAAAAAGGAAGAAATAAAAGGAATTTGTTGCATCAAGTCACATGTTGCCTCTTACATCGATTAAAATGCGTCTTACAAAATAGCCATTAAAACCCACCAACAATCCCTTTTTAATCATCAATCCTGTGACTGTAAATTGATGCAATCCATACTTTTTGGTTCAGGCACATGTATACCGTGGTAATAATAGTACCTGCTCAGCATTTCTTGCTAATATTGATGAACATAAAGAAAGCTCTGTACAATTCCTTGGTCAAGCATACACTTTACCACCATGGTCCGTGAGTATACTACCAGACTGTAGAAACACTGCCTTTAACACTGCGAAGGTTTGACTATTGTAATTATATGCAAGCTTTTGTTCAGTTCTTTCTATTTTATCTCGGTAGGTAATAATATTATTTGCTGATGTTTTGATTATCATACATTCTCTTTTTCATGTCGTTGTGTCTTTCCATCTTGGTGAAACTGCCTTGGAAATGCTTTTCCATGTTGGTTGAGTGATTGTTTCATGTTTCTGTTATATGGTATGTGGTATATGAGGTATGTGTTATAGCTGGAATGACAGTCCCACTTACACATTCACACATAAGCTATTTTCACCCGGCTACAGTGTGGCAAAACGAAATTGACGCACTCGTTAAATAATTACAAATATAACCATGGCTAGCCTACCTGTGAATTGTAAATAAAAGAATCCAAGTTTATAGCTTTTTTTTGAAAGAGTTGGAAAACCATGCCCGAGGGTGAACTTGGTCTTCGACCCCCTTAGTCACTACGAACGCCCCAAAAATATTCATGCGGGTCGGAACTTACCCGACAAGGAAAGCTGCTCCAAAACTGGCTTGGTTTCAAGATGTAGAATCTATGTTGAATCACCACCCATCCCGAACTTGGTGGTTAAACTCTACTGCAGTGACGATACTGTAGGGTACAAACGAGATATGCAGCAACAAGAAGGAAAAGGATTGCATAGAGGAAATCCCTTGCTGCCAGCCCATTTACGCACCTCTGGCATACACAAAGAGGGATTCAAACTCAGCTTATAGTTGAAATAAACTACCATGGGATACTAGAGAAAGCAAATACGTTACTCATTGTTGGATGTTCTTGTAATGTATCTGCTCTCTTTTTACCTGATGCATATCTCAGTAGTTATATAACCCAAACATATTCACATGTTATTTTGGCGACCCTTACCTTCTGAGTTGAAGTAAATATTGATTCAGTAGTTATATAACCCAAACATATTCACATGTTATTTTTGCGACCCTTACCTTTTGAGTTGAAGTAAATATTGATTGTAACCTCAAATATTTTGAAGGAGTCCTTGAACATCCCTGTCAACTTCCCAAAGTATTCCGTCCATCATCTTCCACTGTAGGATAATTGTTGCTAGATCTATTTGCCAGAAATGTTTTTCTTTTGTGTAGTCTCTTGTTCTATTTTTAGGAACTGAAGACCATGGCACTAATAAAAACTGCTCCCTTCCATCCACTATCAACCTTCTCTTTCCAATACCCTTGACACATCGTGTGATGTTTAGAACCATTGCTCATCAGTGGGCTACAAAATAGTTCAACTATTTTCCCATTTCATAAGCTTTATAGTTACTTCATATGTGATAGCATTGACAAAGACCATATGAACTTGTAGGTTAACATACTATTTTAAAATCCAGATGCAAGACTGTTAATGGTTATAGTTGTTGATCTTAGTGGGCTGTCTTAACAACTTCAAGGTCTTGCTTTCTCGCACTGCTTTCAGGTGATAGAATAAAACCCTGAAGTAGATGTGAATAAGTTCATATTCAATTTATTTTCCCTCTCTCTCTCTCTCTCTCTCTCTCACACACACACATACACATGTATTCTTTTTGGTTAGTTGCATTTTAACAAATGCATGTAGTACTTTACCGTTTGAGATCGACCCCTTTCGTCATTTGGCTGATGATTTTGTCATAGTAAAATCTGTTTCCAGTTTCATGCCTCAAACAGGAAAGTGATGGGAGTTGTCGGGCATTTTTTCTCTAGATAGTGCCTTTTCTGATATTATTGGAAAACTGTCTTGGTGTTTCACCGTTACGTATAGGTTTTTTCCCCTTCCTTATATTATGAAAATTGTATATGTTTCAAAAAATGGAGCAGGTTGGGGCACAGACCTCCATTAAAGTGGTAGATTTCGAGTCAACATCATCTGCAAAAATTTCTGCTCCTGAGCACTTGATGATTCAGAAGGGAGTACCACTTGTTTCGGAATCATGGATGTCATTTAAGGAGCCCATTGGTGTTTGGGGTGATGATAATTTCACTGTTCAAGGCATCTTGGAGCATCTAAATGTGACAAAAGACCAATCAGATTATTTATGGTATATTACCAGGTACACCACGACACTATCAACTTAACATTGAGTGGACAGCTGTCTATCCTGCTTTTCGATGGCACTGCCTAATTGATAGGGGGAAAAATCTGTTGACTCCAAGTTATATTGTTAGGGTTTGATACTTTGATCAAAATACGCATTGTGCATGGGTTGTTGAAGTTGCTGGCGGACCCAGCATGGCTCTAATAGGCGCAACTGGAAACACAAATACTTCTTTCTAAGACCAGGGTTAATTTCTTAATACCCATTAATACCCAAAAACCAATGTCACTTGCACAATTTCTGTTCAAATAAACGACTTGTCTATCTCTCATCTCGGTTTAGGGTTTCCCTTTTTGTAGGCTTGCTATCCACGTTTTGAAAAAACATATTTCAATGGGGTTGTGTATGAACCTTTTATGAAACTAATTTGTAGGTGAGGAGCTCATTTATGGATAAGTAGAATTCCTAGGAGTGTCCCGAATCCCTTTTAACAAGTTGTCCTGATTGATTAGTTCAAATCTACTATATGTTGACACTACAGTTGATCCCCTCCCTCTTCTACTTTATGTTTCCACATTGAAGAAGTTATAGAATTCAAAAGGAAGATCCTTATTTGTATCTTATTGGTGTTTAGTTATATTGTTCTCTCTTGAAGGAATTTCAAAATTTGATATTGGTACAATCCCTATTTGCCTCAATGAAATGCAGAATATATGTTTCTGATGAGGAGATTGCATTCTGGAAGGAAAATGCAATTAGTCCATCACTTACAATTGATAGCATGCGTGATTTGGTTCATATCTTCATCAATGGACAACTTATAGGTAATTGCCCATGCTTCCGCTTCGTGTATATGAACACATTCGAATCTTATGGCCCTCAGTGTGCGAAGTGGTCATATTAATTTGCATCCCTGCATGTCTCATCTAATAAATCTGCCACGGGCCTTGGTAATTTCATCTCATGTTTGTCATCTGATCAATGCCTTAGGGGCCGTTTACCCGACGCTTACAACACTTTCATTTAACTTACCGGGTAAGATTTTAGTCTATTAAAACGGCATCGTTTGGAACATTTTTATCCGGTAAGCACTTACCGGGTAAGAGTCGTCACTCTCACTTACCGGGTAAGAGTCTCAATCCTTGTCATGTTCATTGGATAAGGTAAAGTGATCCGCTAAGCACTTACTAGGTAAGCGTTTGGTAAAACGGCCCCTTAGTCTAGCTACTTTGTTTTGTTATGCTTATGCATCTTCAGGTTCATGAGGGGAACTCCTGCAGTCCTGCTACCGAATAATGTTTAGAGAAACTCCCAGCACGCTAAAAAGTGCCCCTGTTGACCAAGAACATATCTTGTAACTTGTTTCCCTGCCCCCAAATTGGACATGACTAATTCTGTTATATTTTGTTGAAAACTTGAAACTGTATGTCGTGTCATTACATGTCATTACCAACTTAAAAAAACTTGGCCCTGATGTATTCCATGTGCACAAAAAATGAAGGTAGCGCGTGGGGTGACTGGATCAAGGTTGCTCAGCAAGTTCAATTTAAGCAAGGATACAATGATGTGATGTTATTATCAGAGACAGTGGGCTTGCAGGTAATGAAGAATCACACAATGTGTTTGGCAAAGTTTCGATACAGAGTTTATGTTGATATGTATTGTCATGGAGGGGACTCTCTCAGCATTTCATACAAGTTAATACTTGGCAACTATGAGCACTTCTAGCATATTTATTTCCGTCACTTCTTCCCAGTAGATAGTACTAATTTGACTAATTCGTATCGTGGTCTTCTTATACTAAGAAGTCTCGTTTCTTTTATTTGAGTGTTGATTTCTCATTTCTGTTGCTTTGCGTCATATGATAAACTAGGCTGCGTACAGCCCATCCCTCCCCCAACCCTACTTTCGAGTGGGATATTGGGTTCGTTTTGTTTGGTTTCATAGGATAAACTAGGTTTATTGATCTCCATCTCAATCTGATTCAAGTTTTACATGATTTGTCCTAATGTTATACTTCCTTCAGAACTATGGTGCCTTTCTTGAGAAAGATGGAGCAGGATTTAAGGGTCAGATCACTCTAACTGGATTCAAGAATGGGGATGTTAATCTCACATATTCACCATGGACCTATCAGGTACTTTTCTGATGTAAGGCTTCTCAACATTCCCATTGCATCTTCAAGGTTAAAAAAAATTATGCACAAGTTCTAGTCTTCTACTTGCTCCTCCATGCATTATGATTTACATGTACATCGGTTCTGGCTAATATAGTCAAACCATAATCATACACACTTTATTTTTGTTATTTATTGGTATTGAGGATTTTGAAGATCTTGAATAAACTCAACTGATCAGAATAATTTTGCCACTAAAGTACAGTGAATATTTTATATCCATTTACGTAGTAGGTAAATGAAAGCAGTAAATTAAAATTCAAGGTTTTTTATTTCTGTTGTGGTTGGAGATTATGCTTCATAAACCAAATTGCTATCATTTTGACTATAGGTTGGGCTTAAAGGTGAATTCCTGAAATTATATGCTGTTGATAATAATGGAAGTTCGGATTGGACTAATTTGGCACAAAATGAAGTTCCATCAACCTTTTCCTGGTACAAGGTAAGATCAATTCCTAGATGGTTTTACTTTCAATCTTTGTCTAGTAACTTCTTTTGCTCATCAGGCAGTTAGAACTTATTTCTGCTCACTAAACTTTAGAAGGTATGCTGAATCTACTTTCTAAAATCGAGTTCACATTTATCCAACTTTGGCGTGGTTGAAAGAAGCTGATGCTTGGCATATGCCTTAAGACATCAGCTGTTCCACAAACTTGATATAGTGTGTTGATATGCTGATATTCTCCCTTTCTCTTCTGCTCATGTTTTGGTGGGGGATAAAATGGCATAACTGGGCAATGCTTTTGGAACCTTGTTTAACATATTTGAAAAAAAAAAGCACAGCAAAGACGAACAGAAGGTTCTGGAAGGTTTCACTTGGGACATACTTGTATGTGAGTGCAGATACAAACACAGATCGTTGAAGCTAATCTGAGTACTTGTATGTGGGTTGAGCAGAATGAAAAAACAATCCCTGTTAATCAAGAATGAAGATTGAAAGTAATTTTGAGTCGAACCAAGATAAAAGGGAGAATCAACAAATTGAGAATTCTGCTTACTATTGAATAGAAGAACTCAGAACCTATTTATATGCAAAATTGAGGAATCGACTTACACTAACAGAACAAGGCAAATAAAAGTTCAAATAAATAGGTGAAACTTACATCTGATCCTTTGGAATGTTCCTTTGGCTCAAAGTTACACACTCCTGGAACCATGCCAATAAAGAACTCCAGGACCACCCATCAGTCCTTTCCATGGACCGTTTTCCTGCACTGCCATCTATTTCTTGTACTTTGTCCTTCATTATTTAATAGGTGCCACTTGTTTTATAAAGCATATATTCATCTTTCACATGTTATTGTTGATGGTTTCTATCCAGCAGCTCTGGATGTACAAGGATATTTAGGGGTTGTTGGTTGGTTTTTCATTAAGTCTTGATGGATAAAGCTGTCTGCGTGGATTAATCTGTCTTTATAGATTGGGGAGGTTTTTGTTTGAGAGGGGTTTTTTCATGGTTGAAGGAGCCCGTTTTTTAATTGGGAGGGGCAGGTTTGAAAAAAAACTTGGCTTTCTGCATAAGGCTCTCCCCTAGAAGCTTACTGAATAAGCCACTTTCTTATCATGAAGCCACTACCAAACAGTTATGTATGGCTCGTGTGAGTCCCATTAAGCTCATTAAGCTGCTAACAGACATGGCCTTAATGTCTTATTTACTTTCAGAGTTTTACAATTTGAGGAGAACAAATACCAATGTTTCTTTTCTTCCTTTTGTTGGTTGATGGCAGACATATTTCGATTCCCCAGGAGGGAAAGATCCAGTAGTTCTTGATATGAGCAGTATGGGTAAAGGTCAAGCTTGGGTCAATGGACACCATATAGGAAGATACTGGACCCTTGTTGCCCCAAAAGATGGATGTCAAGAAACTTGTGATTATCGTGGATCTTATGATTCAGAAAAGTGCAATACAAATTGTGGCAAGCCTACTCAGATTTGGTATTTTTCTTTGAAGAGATCTTATGTCTTTCATGTTATACGATTGGATGCAATTAAAATCATCATAAAAATCCTACTAAAAGTGGTTGCAGTCTTGACGTACCAATTTTGATGAAACAGGTATCATGTACCAAGATCATGGTTACAGCCATCGGACAATCTACTTGTTCTATTTGAGGAGACAGGTGGGAACCCATTAGAAATTTCTGTCAAGACGGTTACTGTTGAAACTGTGTGTGCTCACATGTCCGAGTATCATAATCCACCTCTTCAAATGTGGTCTCACCCAAATTACTTCAACGGGGAACTTTCAGCGAGTGAGATGAAACCAGTAATGCAATTGCAGTGTGAAGATGGTTATACAATTGCATCCATAGAGTTTGCTAGCTATGGAACCCCCCAAGGTAGCTGCCAAGCATTCTCCATGGGCAAGTGCCATGCACCAAATTCAGCATCCATCTTGTCCAAGGTAAGACCGATGCATATATATATATATAGCCATGCACCAAATTCAGCATCCATCTTGTCCAAGGTAAGACCGATGCATATATATATATATA
>NC_037538.1:589306-672532 GCF_001531365.2 Cynara cardunculus var. scolymus
GGGAAAACCGCAAAAAAATGAAAAAACTGAGGAACATTGTGGTAAACATTCATCTGGACGGTATGCACATGTGCATACAAGTAATTTATAATGAATTTGTTTGGTATGCACATGCGTATAACATGCACACGTGCATAACAACCAAGAAACAACTTCAATTACTCGTACGCACACGTGCATAAAAACCAAGAAACAACTTCAAGTACTTGTATGCACATATGCATACCATCCAGATGAACGGTTGGTGTTCCTAAGGTTTCTATTTTGTGGGAGGTTTTCCCTTGAACCTCTATCTCTCTCTCTCTCTCTTTCTATATATATATATATATATATATATATATATATATATATATATTTGCAGCTTAAATTTAATCTTAGGAATAGATGAGTAGAATCATGCCCTAAAACAGTATAAAATCATCCCCAGTTATTGCACTACAACGAACTCAAATTCATAGCGTTTAAGAGCTAGACGCCATAGGATGTAGATCAATCCATTACGATTCAGCATCGTTGTCCACAATGACAAAAACACACAATTTTAGAAATATGTAATTATTACACTTCTTAATTAACTAAATGACAGTTTTACCCTTTAATAACAGATGGAGAAATGAATTTCTCCATCTTGTAAGGGTAGAATTGGAAGGTACACACTTTTGAAAGTGCATATTTATTTTGGGTCAAACTGAAATAGCAACATGGACACGTATTTTGGGACATAGGAAGAATATTGACTGAATATAGAAATAGATTCTAGTGTCGTTTGGATATGGTTCCGAGCACCTGATCTCCAACTTGTGGCATAGTTGACTTTTATGAGGGAACAAGTGAAGAACTCAGTTTCTGAAATGGTCTGGTTGAGATGCAATATTTTTTTGGGCATGCAATAAATTAGTAGTAAAAGAAACAAGTGGAAGTTTAAAAAAGGTATCCTACGGTATATTTACGTATTTATCGTAAATGAGATTTTAATTAAATCTATGACCTTCTGACGAATACAAAGCCATTTTTTCTTTAATAGGCTAGAAGGTCATGGATTTTATTAAAATCTCATTTGAAGTTATATGCCTACATGACACGGTATCCTAGTGTATATAATGTATGCATGTTAAGTTTGCATCAATTTTCTACCAAGTGATCTTGTTTTCCATCATGGGGTTGTTTGGTTGGTTTTCCATAAATTCTGTATGGATAAAGTTGTCTGCGTGGATTAATTTGTCTGTATAGATTGGAAGTTTTTGTTTGGGAGAGGTTTTTCATTGATGGAAGGAGTGTATTTTTTTATTGGGAGGGCCATGTTTGGAAAAAAAACTTGGCTTTCTGCATAAAGCTCTCCCTATAAACTTACGGAATAAGCTACTTTCTATATCATTAAGCCACTACCAAACAGTCATGTATAGCTAACCGAATAAGCAGTGAGTCCCGGTAAGCTCATTAAGCTGCTAAAAAATAGACCCTTTAGAGAAGTGGCATTCTCACATGAAGTTCTCTCAATTAATATGTTTTTATTATTGAATTGTTGACAGGCCTGTGAGGGAAGAAATAGCTGCAAAATAGAAGTCTCTAATTCTGTATTTGGAGACCCATGTCCCAGGACTGTAAAAACCTTGGCTGTTGAGGCAAGGTGCAAACCATCAAGTTCATTGTATGCGGGAGTATCAGATATATGAGAGAAAAAACAGAATGTCAACACATGTGCAGTCTTCCACGGTCCAAATTTCTCGCATTGCTTTTGTGGTGAACATTTCTTTTGATCAAGTGTTTGGGTATTATAAGATGCCCAAGGATATGAAAATTTGAACTTATAGCAACTGTTTGTTGATTGAACATGTTACATTATGCTTCTTCTTGAGGCTATCTAGCTCGATTCCCTTCTCCAGCTGGTTTTGCAAAATGATCCAGCGTTCTTTGGTTGGTTTTCCATTAAGTCCTGTATGGATAAAGGCTGTCGGTGTGGATTAATCTGTCTATATAGATTGAGAAGGTTTTTGTTCGAGAGTTTTTCATAGAGGGAAAGAGCGTGTTTTTTAATTAAGAGGGGCAGGTGTGGAAAAACTTTGGCTTTTTGCATAAAGCTACCTCTTAAAAGCTTACTAAATAAGTTATTTTTTATGTCATTAAGCTACTACCAAACAGTCATGTGTAACGAATAAATAAGTTGTTAGTCTCATTAAGCTGCTAACAAACAGACCTTAAAGTTCTTATATTGGCTGTTTTGAACAACGGCATTCAGATGGCCATTGAGCTAAAAAAAAGTTTTGAGAAGGTCATGCTTTTAATTGAAATTTCATTTGAGATCCATTTATTTAAAGAATGCCCAATAAAAGTATGCACACATCCCACTCTAGACCCCATCCTATGCACATTGTTCTTTTGAATTTGGTTTGCAAACTCGGTGAATATTGGAATGTCTCTTGAGCGAACAAACTACAGAATTTCTGCAGTCTTCATGTGAACATAATCGTTTACTTGGATAAGGTGAAGATGACACGATAGACATACTCAGGAACCTATTGTTAAATGACCTTTCGATAGGTTTTTTATTTAAATACATAACCTTCTGACATGTCTTTTGCTAAATCCATGACTTCCTAATAGAGTTTTTTAAACCAATGACCTTTTGACATGTCTGAGAACGCGTTTGCTTAACAAGAGAATGTCTAATAACTTGTTAGAAAGTCATGGATTTAAAAGAACAATAGCTAAATAACTAGAAATACTCACCCAGAGAGGTGTTTTTCGTGAAGACCCTCAGATTGCAAAAAGTATGTGCAAAAATAATACCAATATTCACAGAATCCTTGCTTTTTTATTTTTCTGCTTTTCATTCAACAAATTGAGCATACAAACATCATATGCAAAAACAATGGGAAGGATAGGAAATAAATTCTCCCTATAGGACAACAGGAAGAGTTCTGCATACCATTTAACCAACAAGAAAGAAGGCAGTTTACAAACACCATGCTTATACATAACACCACCTTTGAGCTTTATATGAAGTAGTGTACAATCCACAACTTTGCACCCAAACAGCCAACAAGAGATCATTTTCTGCCCCACGGAAAGCAGCCGCACCCCTGAGAAAGAAAGTCGAAGCATTAAATGTGCTATATTGATGAAACTATAAACTGCAGAAAACGTGTTAAGCTGATAGATGCCGACCATTTACCTTTTTAGCCTCTGGTCTTTGACTATGAAAATAAGAATCATCACTAGTTATCCTTGGCGACTTTCCTCCGCCACTATGCTTTTCCTCTCGTACTTTGTTAAATATGTGAGAGTAACCTTCAGCTGAAGCGGGATCACTGTCATCCCAGTCACCAAATACTGGAACAGCAGTGCTGTCATCAGGCTGCCAAATCATATATATGTGTCATTACAATCGTATTCGCGAAATCCTAAAGCTTTCGCAGTTTAAGGAACTTACAGTTTCATCACCAAGGGTGACTTGTCTCAACCGGGATCTTCCAGGGGTTGAAGGGGCTGCATTATTGTTACCTTCGGATGAGACCTTTCTTTCCCACATCGGAGAACCTGTGTTACTCCTGGTCCCGACCCTTGGTTGTGTTGAGACCTTTTTAGGGTGTGTTGGGGAATCAAGTGATTTTTTCAGGTCACCTTCTCGGCTAACCTGAGTTTCGGCTTTTGGTCTTGATGCATTCTTGACTTCAGTTTCTTCTTGAGCCTGAAATGAAGGTTTGCTATTAGAGGGGTCAGGGATCTTGGGATCCTCTCTCTATCTGACCTTTTTTTCAAAGTGTATGATTTCATCATCATGCAACAAAGTAGCAAAAGGTTTAAATATATCATCAGAAAAGAAGAATTATTATGGTGAAGGGAATTATGCCACCACAATTCAAAAATCAAAGATGCATTTTTGCCTTTGTGTTGAAAGGTTATGTTTGGCAAACTTGCTGATAATCTAGCTATTAGCTGAACTGAAAACTTCGTTGTTGGCTAATAACATGAATAAACTAGATGATAAACCAATCACTATTAGTAAAAAGTAGCTAATAAGTTAGATGACAATGTAAATTGACCTAAAAGGAAATTTGGAAAGATATAAAGAGCATAACCAGAATAAAGTAGTAAAAAGCCCTCTTGAGCTTATTGAAAGCTATTTGCTTTTAAAAAAACTAACTTACAACTAACAAGACGGGGGTTTTCAATAATCTCAAAGAATAAGCTAGCATATGGTTGTCAAACATAGCCTAGATTGTGGCGTAGTGGTTGAGGTCTTGGGGGATGTGGTGGAATATCCCATTTGTCCAGGGTTTGATTCCAGGCTTACACAACAATTACGGCCACTGAGTTTATTAGGGCTAATTTATTGCAGTCACAATTTGTCTATATGCCTGGGACATCCTTTCAGAAAAATAGGAGACCTTTCGGGATCCATAAGCCAGTCATGGCTCTTCAAATAAACTTTGAGCCAAGGTCTTTTGAGAATCAAAAACTCACCTACCACTAGACCTGAAACTATGGGCCTCTTTGTTACCAGCTTAATGAGCTTAATGCGACTGACAGCTTATTCGGTCAACTATGCATGACTGTTTTGACAGTGGCTTAATGATATAGAAAGTGGCTTATCCAGTAAGTTTCTAGGGAGAACTTTATGCGAAAAACCAACTTCTTTTTCAAACATGTCCCTCTCAATTAAAAAACATGATCTTTCCATATACGAAAAACCCTCCCAAACAAAAACTTTCCCAATCTATACAGACAGATTAATCTACACTGACAACTTTATCCGTACATTACTTAATAGAAAACCAACCAAACAGCCTATGTTTGTTCACCTAAGGTGGATCAATTAGGGAAATCCCTCTTGTAACCATAGCTTGCACATTACAAAAACTTCCAATGATCTCAACACAATGTGATGGCAAAATTAGGCATCAAGAATTATGAATTCAGTTACTAAATCTAACAAAGTACCAATTCTTATCATCTAAATCCATGTTTCTTAAAGAAAACCCTCTCTCTAATTTGGAACAAAGCAAGAGATCGAAATGGTAATAAACCATGAGAATCATCACATGAGATCACGTTGAACCATCAACAGACCTATAATCGGAACATATAAAATTAACAGGACTCGATAATCTTCTCTTCTGACAAACCAAATGTATATTCAAAACCCTAAGAATCATTGAAGGATGAAGGTTATGAACATTATCTAGCTTCAATGTACGACATCCTGCACCAATCACAAAATGTGCCATAATTCAATCACACAAAACATTGATACGGAACTAAATTTAATGAAAACTGTAGAGTTCCCAAAATTAAAAGTTAGATGTTATCAGAAACAGTAGACGCGTTACATAATCATGATTAAGAGAGTTAATGTGTTGTTCAAGATATTGGAGATAGAACAGATCAAGTGAACAGTGGAACTTACTGCCATGATCGAGCAGGTTGGAGCTACGAGCAACTACCTCCCCGCTGTTAATGAGTCGCAAAAGCCAAAAGATGCAACTGAGAGAGGAGGGAAATGGAATGATGGGTGGAGTGACGGCCACCTGTGACCTTTATTCATTTTCCTGACTTTTCATGTTTGGCTGCCAAAGACGATAAGTTGACTCGACAGTGAAAACGATTTATATAACTGTCGCTTTCAACATTTACAACGTGACCCAAATAGATTTAAATTCATTTTTGTTAAAATAAGAATTTAGGGTACGTTTGTTATCCAGACCGATAGTTTCATGGAAGGACGACTTTTTGTTTTATCGAGAGGAAAAGGGGAAGAAACAGATTCATTAACCCACTCGAGTCGATTTTAAGAAGACGGGAGAGCTGACAAATACCTTCACATGTTACGAAGCTTCAGTCTGACGATCAACTTGACGCGAGAGAGGAAATAGGGAATAAATCTTTCTCAATGGAGGAAATGACTGAAAAACACAATTAGTCAATATTTGACAAGACAAAACAGATAAAGTGACTAATTTACTCTTAATGAGTTGTTTATATTTTTTATATATTTTGATTAGTTTATGTAATTTATGAAATTATAATAAAATAAATATTTTTATAATAATATACATACATCATTAGAAAGTTTTCGTTAAAATGATTAAAATAATATTAAAATAAAAAGTTTATATAGTTTCGAGTTTTTATTATACATTTTCTATATTGTTTTATTATTATTAATAATATTTAATAGATTACATAAATTAATCAAACTATATAAATTGTATAGAAGTAATATTTTGAGGACATTATAACGAAAGTTTAAGAAATATAAAATACAATAAATAAAATTTAAAGAGGTGGATGTATTTGATGTTTAGAAGATAATTAAGTTTTATTTGATGTTATATTAGTAATATATAAGTTTATTTCACTTTGTTCATAGAGTGGGGTGGAACAACATGTTCCACTTTGTTCTTGTCTATTTTACATAACAATCCTGTCAAATATGAATCTGTTTTGTTACGTCATGTTCATTGTACCAAAAACACTTTTACAAAATCCTTGAAGTTAAAATCACAACTGTTACATGAGATAAATTAGTCTTTAAAGTTTTCATTAAATTTATAATAAAAATACCGTCTCAATTCATCTTATTTCATCAGGTTTGGCGTATGAAATTTTTTCTTATCAAGTGATAATGTTATGATTCAAACAATAGTTATTAAGATGAATGTTTTTTATTTAGTGTTAAAAATAAGAATAGAAAATCAAATAAAAATGTATGACTTTTTCTAACATATTTCTATAACAAATTCGTTTTATATAACATGTGAATGAAAAAGAAGGCCTTTAAATTATTTGCATAATATTTGAATAATTGAAAAATAAGAGAAAATGGTTTGCATCATGTGAATTGCTTTGTGAGAAGTCCAGATTCAAAATCAAAACATGGTCTCATACAAAATATTATATGCAAAGATTCTTGTAATTATAAAACATATGTAACCATAAGCCTTTATGGTTTTTCAAAAATTATTTTTTGTATATATATATATATAGAAATGATCATGACTCTTCATACGGTCAAGATCGGATTTGACTGGTCAATAATTGTATCTTTAATTGATCTATTTTTATGGTTTTTACTGGTCAGAAATTGGGGCTATGCGAAAATAAGAAAAAGGTAGTTCCGTGACTTTTACAAATAGAAGAAAAACGGATTCATATGTAAACTCGTGTAATTCACATATGAACTATTTTAACTGATTCACATATGAACTTGTGTGATTCACATGTGAACTGGTTAACTGATTCACAAATGAAACCGTGTGATTCACATATAAACTAATTAATGGGTTCACATACGAACATGTAATTCATATGTGTATCACATGGGTTCTCATATGAGAACCCATTTGACACTTATTTGTAAAGGTTACGATACTACCCCTTTATCTTCCGCATACCCATACGAGAATTATCCGATCCTTCAAGGTCAAAGTCGCAAATATTGACTAGATGAAGGGCTACATTACTTATTTACTTTTCAAATATTTACCGCTTTTCAAATGAACTTTTCCCTCCCCCCCTCTCTCTCTGTCTCTCTCTCTCTATATATATAATATATTGCTGTTTTGATTATAACCAATGCTGTTTTTTAGTTGTTAGCTAATTAAAGCCACCTAATACAGCTCTAACTTGATAACTGGAATAATAATTGTAATTAAAAAAATACAAATGCATGATTGATACATTCTTGTGTCAAGTTATGCAAATGAAACAACCATAAAAATCCAATATTAACTTCATTCATTTTATACGTAACACGTATTTATAAGGGATTTTTTAATGATAAATCAAAAGCGAAGGTGATTGATAAATTTTTACCGAATGGTTTTTGGATTATTTTCACGAAAAAGTAACGTACTTTAACTTGATTTTTATTTTGGATATGTACTTTTAAAACTTCTATTTTTGTATTTAAGATGTAAAGTTTTAAACATTTAAGTACCCGGGTAACCAGTTGGAGTATTAACCGGTTATCATGTTGATGTAGGCGAGTAATTTGATTTCCAACTCAGTATTATTTTCTGACGTGGTTGGTAACATTAGTTTTTTTTTAATCTAAAATTAGTTTTCAACCGGTTATCCGAATACTTAAATATTTAAAATTTTACATCTTATATATCAAAATGAAAGTTTTAATAATTAAATTACGTTACTTTTTTATACAATTTGGCCTATAAAAAATAATAAAAGAATACAATCATATATTTTTGTAAATATTCCTTGACAAAAAAGGCTTTGAAAAGGTGTCATGGTTTTCTTTGAAGACGAGAGTCGAGACAAGAGACGACTAGTTTAATTAATTAATAAACTTTAACGATCAAAATTTTTTGATGAATTTAATAAAAACTTTTAAAATTTAATTACTTTGTCAAAACAACAAAACGATGTCGTGTATGCGAGTGTTTATAAAAAATCATAAAAGATAAAGCTTGTTTAATACAAAAATCAAATGTTTAAATGAGACAAAGTAAAAAAAAAAAAAAAAAAAAACTCATTTTGTTTGAGAAAAAAAAATATCTAAACAGTTTCAAATATTATATCTGAAATGTTTTTTTTATGCAAAGGAAATATCCAGACATCCATGTTGGCATTCTATAAACTGTTAAAAGTCGAACCTTTTTAGAATTTCAAATTTTAAATGTTTTCATAGTTATTTTATGACGTCTATAACATGACATAATAGAATTTGGTATAAATGGTTGTTTTGACCAATTGTTATTCCATCCATCAATCATTTCTAACATCTTTTGAGAAGTGTTAAGTGCAAATACACTCATCCAAAAGAAATCATATATAATTACGGTTATTTGAGAATTTTGTTCGGTAAGCATTTTATAAGTGGGTGATTTAAAGTGAGCAACCCACTGCAATAAGGGGAACTGATTCTATAAACCAAATGTAATACATATCGCAAAGAAAAGTTTATGATTCCATAAAAGTGTACATGGCCGGTTAAACCACTGTAAATATCGTTCTTTGTATTTGATATTGATTCTCATTTCTCATTGGAACTTTGATTTGTGCTTAAAACAACAATTTCGTACAAATATTACACCTACAACTAGTATTAGAGCATGTGCTCATTTACGGTTTTAAATCTCGAAGCATCTTCTTTTTTTTTAGAAACCCTGTAATTTCTTTTAAAACCTTAAGTACATGACTTGTTCATTGAAATTTAATTTTTATTTTGAAGTATTACTTTGAAAGAAAAAAAAATATATTATATGTTGGACTCATAGTCTTGAATGCCAAGCGAGAGAAGCCACAAGGGTGGTAACAGGATGGATAAGGATAAGGGGATGATAAAAATCAACCTGAGTTCGAATCATGTCATCTACACATACACTTGTGATCACCGGGAGATTTATCTCAAGATTATTGGCAAAGCCCATAGCTGCAATTGACCATGAGATTAGTCTGGACGAAGAACTGGTAACTCCGTAGAAACGAGAGCTGGCAAAGAAGAGGATGAGGGATCGTCTTCTTCAAGTTCAAACTTCATGGATCGTCTTGAGAAGTGCATCCTTAAAAGTACCTTGACAAAGAATGATTTGATAAATGAATTACGATTTTATTTGAAAATCAAAACCGAGATAAAAAGACATATTTTTACGGAAAAAAAAAAATCGTACACTTTGGAAAAGTTTTTTTTTTTTTTTTTTTTTGTAAGTGTTTGTAAAAAATTACTAAAGATAATGTTCCAACCTTTGCAAGAAAGTTATTTTAAACAGTTACTCGGTCAAAATCAAGTTGTGCGTGAAGGAAATCCATGTTCATGTCAAGATTTTGCAGATTGTTCTATGAACAGTTATAATTTAGATTTTTTTCATACTTTTTAAATCCGAATATCATGCAATTATCTGTAACGTTATATAATTTACATTATATATTTTCATATTCATGTTTTGTATTTAAAATTGATTTGTGAACCAAACATCCTTTCCTTCGATATTGCAACTACATTTCATGTGTATGGAATGTTTTTTCAATTCAACTTTTTATTTCATAAAAAAATTGGCATAAAAAAAAAGCAAACTATAAATTTTGTCCGTTTCATTTGTCGTATAATTTTAAAATTATAAAATGGTCATCATGGTTTATAAAAGACATTTGAGTTTAGTTTTTCATCTAACGATCGTTAAATGAGGGGTATTTTAGTCAGTTTATAGGTTTTTTTGTCTTTCACCCAATCAAAAACCATCAGGAACAAAATCATAAAAATGGTTTCGATGAAGTAAAAGATAAAATGATGAAAATACCCTTTATTTAACAAAAATATTTAACAATCGATAGAGAGAGATATCATATTTGAACGTTTTTATAAACCATAATGATTATCTTATAATTAAAAAAAATGTAGAGATAGAAAAGTGTTATTCTCAATAAACAAAAAAGGCGAAATTTATTGTTTACTCTAAAGAAAATGATAATGTAAAACCCGGTGTCCCACTCACTCTCCGGTTCAAGTGGCTTTCATCTATTATGCACCAAGCACCATGGCCTGCAAAAGGTAGAAACGGTTCGAACCGGTACTGACTCGGGCGGGTAATAAAGCCCCTGGCTATCCTCGAACCGGAGAGGCGGCTATATACGAGCTTATTCTTTCCGGCTATAACATACTCCCCTAACAGCAGTAACGACTCTTTCCTCTCAATCAAAACCCTACAAACGTCTCAACTGGTATAAGATGGGAGATGTATTCGACGGTTCCGGCTCTGGCTCTGGCGATGGCGACGTTCGGAAAGCACAGAAGCTTCCAATTCCGGGCAAAAGGAATATACTCATCACCAGTGCTCTTCCTTACGTCAACAACGTTCCTCATCTCGGCAACATCATCGGCTGTAAGTATAGTATACATAGGGTTTGATTGATTGATTATGAACTGAATTTGTTCTTATCTGTAGGTGTGTTGAGTGCGGATGTGTTTGCTCGTTATTGTCGACTCAGGGGGTACAACGCTATATACATGTGTGGAACTGATGAGTATGGAACGGCAACTGAGACCAAAGCTTTGGAAGAAAATTGCACGCCAAAAGAAATATGCGATAAGTAATTGAGTTTCTCCATTTCATGTTATTTGATTTTTGTAATGAATTTACACTTGTTGAATGTGAAGGTACTGGAATCTGTGACGAATAGTTAAGTTTGGATTCAGATTCTAATCTCTCTACACTAAAATGTTGATTTCTTTTCGTTTTTGCTTTTATTTGTCTTTCCAGATATCATGCAATTCATAGGGACGTCTATAAATGGTTTAACATAAGCTTTGATGAATTTGGACGAACTTCAACCCCACAACAGACCGAAGTTTGCCAAGCAATATTTAAAAAGTTGATGGAGAACAATTGGCTTTCTGAGAACACAATGCAGCAGGTGTGTAGATATTTTTGTTTGTATCCAACTTGATCCGAGCTTGTAAAAATGTATGGCCTCCTTTTGGCTATACTTGTTCTGAACTCCATAGATATCTAATAAGCTATGCATATGTCTTACCCTGCAGCTTTACTGCGATACATGTGAGAAATTTTTAGCTGATCGGCTTGTTGAAGGTACCTGTCCAACACCAGGTTGTAATTATGATTCTGCACGAGGAGATCAATGTGAAAATTGCGGCAAATTATTAAATCCAACAGAACTCGTTAATCCTAGATGCAAGGTAATTGTTCACCGGAATCAACAAGAAAACAAGTGCTAACTACTAATGTAAGATCCCACATTGGTTGGGGAGAGGAACAAAGGTTGCCTTATAAGGGACTTGATATCTCCTCTATTAGACGCATTTTAAAACCGTGAGTCCAGGTGTGTGGACAAAATGGGTAATATCTGGTACGGTTAGCCTGAGATGTTACAAATGATTGTAAGATCCCACATTGGTTGGGGAGGGTAACAAAGGTTGCCTTATAAAGGGGCTTGATACCTCCTCTATTAGACGCGTTTAAAACCACGGTTGCTGGGATGTTACAACTAAGTTTCGGATAGTGAATAAACAGAAAGAAATAGAAGAGGCTTTCTCCCTCTTAAGTTGTTTTGTTATGTTGATTTTTAATTTGTTTTCTCCAACGAAATTCATTTTTATTTAGCACAATAGTTAGTTATATTCCATATTTAGTATCTATGTTTTATCATGAAGTCTTCCTTTTCATTTTTTACTTTTTGTATATGTTCTGATGTGGAAAAGAGTGTCCCATGCCTGCAGCTGCTAAATAACACCCGCACTGTAACAATGTCTTGGTTCAGTTGGACTGGATTGGGGGAAAGGTTGTGGAAACCTTCGGATAAAACCTTTTCGTACGTTGTTAGAACTGGTTTTAAATGGTTGGAGATCCTGGGGGCTACTTTGAGAGATCCTAGTTCGATGTTGATTTCTGAAATATTTCTTGTTAGCAAGTTCAAGAAGCTACTTGCACTCATAAGTTATTTTCAGCAAGCATGTTTGGCAGTGGATATTCTGCTGAATTTTAATCTCCCCATGTCTGACCATACAAGATTCAATCACCAATCATTGATATTTTAAGCATATTGATTTTGTGGACACAAGTCATTTGCATTAGCTTGCTACACTTGTATGCATGCATGATAAAAAGGACAAGGGAAAACAGAGAGGCACTCAAATGCTTATACCTAAGGAAGAAGTGGGAGTTTCTATTCCCTTATGCATATATTATAGGAATCTGAACATATGTATCCTTATTTCTTAGTACATTCGTTTCTTATGAATTCCTGTTTTTGACTCCCAATTTTGGCCTGCAAATAGGTCTGTGCAACCAGTCCTCGTATCCGTGACACAAATCACTTGTTTCTTGAACTCCCATTGTTGGAGGGAAAGCTGAGGGAGTACATCAGCAGCATGTCTGTGGCTGGATCATGGAGTCAGAATGCTATTCAAGCAACAAATGCATGGCTTAAAGAAGGATTGAGACAACGATGTATTACTAGAGATTTGAAGTGGGGGGTTCCTGTCCCTCATGAGAGATTTAAAGACAAGGTGAGAAAGAGTTAAGTGGCCTGTCTTTCCATCACACCTACATTATATGTTAATTACTTCCCTCTTCTTAACAGTCAAAATGAGACCTCCATCCTCTGTCTCTTATAGTAGTGTATATTTTCTTTGTGTTCTTGTATTGTGCAATGGTCAGGTTTTCTATGTATGGTTTGATGCACCGATTGGATATGTCTCAATCACTTCGTGTTACACACCTGAGTGGGAGAAGTGGTGGAAGAATCCTGAAAATGTGGAGTTGTATCAGTTCATGGGCAAGGATAATGTACCCTTTCACACTGTAAGTGCATTTTATTTAGATACATGGTTATTTAGTGTTAATGCGTAATCTCCTTTTGCAAATATAACTGTTTAAACCATATGATCATGTATACTATAGTTGATGGTTCACATAATTATTTCTCTGTGATTATTGCGATCAATATCATATCTGCAGAAATTCAGAATATGATGGAATTTAGAGGTGGCCATAGTCGCATAATTTCTTAACCTCATCTGCTCAGTTAAACCTTTAGTTGTTTCTATTTCTGTTTCCTCACCCAACAGCAGAGAATATCTCACATAGCAGTTCTCTTGTTTATGCATCTTCTATGTTGAATATTCTCATGCATAAATTCTGCCAACACCTTTGACATTGTTTCCTCATTAAGTTTGAAACAATTATTCCAGGTAATGTTCCCCTCTACGCTTCTCGGAACTGCTGAGAACTGGACTTTGATGAAGACTATCAGTGTTACAGAGTACCTAAACTATGAAGCAGGTTGGTTCTATGCCATCTTAGGAGCTATGCTTTTCCCTCTACAATGGACACATGCTCTGTTTATTGGTTTTGGTCATACTCGTGTTTTTCTCTACATGCTGTATCACCTTACTGTTATCTTCAAATTGGGATGCCACGTGTAGGTAAATTCTCAAAGAGCAAGGGTGTAGGAGTCTTTGGTAATGATGCAAAGGATACCAATATTCCTGTAGAAGTGTGGCGATACTATTTGCTAACTAATAGACCAGAGGTAGAAGATTTGTTAAGTATATCATTGAAAATATCATCTCACTCTCAGTGACTTTTTTTTTCCTCATTCCCTTCTTGTTCTTTTTTTGTTTGATTATTGGGTTTCCATGTCCAGGTATCAGATACTTTGTTCACATGGGCAGATTTGCAAGCAAAGTTGAACAGCGAATTGCTAAATAATTTAGGCAATTTTATCAACCGTGTCTTGAGCTTTATTGCTAAAGATCCAGGTTGGTAATTGGCATCAGTGTTATCTGAAGTAAATGGATTAAGGGAGCTATATATTCTTAAAATCTTTTCTTTGTCAGTAAAATATATTTTTGATCTTTGTCCAAAGTGGCAAAGGGATGTTTTTTATGCTACATGATAACTCTTATCCCTTATGAATGTTGTAAAATTTACTACTCATATGAAGTATGGCCATGAAAGATCCTACAAGGATTGTCTTGAAACCTAAGACTGTGACTCCTCTAGGTTTTTGAGTATTTCTTTTTATCTCTTATCTTCTTCCTTGAAAGTGGCATGGCGTTATTGTTGCACTCAACGAATATCTTGTTTGAGGATTATTGGTGATCTTTTGATTCCATCTGAATCTAGTGCAACTCCATTGACAGATTCAGGATCTGGTAAAGGTTCAGGATACAATTCCATCATTCCTGATGCTCCAGGTGCCGAGACACATTTGTTATCAAAGACACTGGGAGATAAAATTGGTACTTATGTGGAGCAATATGTGGAAGCCATGGAGAAGGTAATTGATGATAATGGAACATACCAGTTTTCTGCCTGCATATTACTACATAGCCTGTCCCAAGCCAGGATAAAGGAAGATGTGCAGCAGGCCTTGCTGGCCTGCAGTGTATCTAGATATTCCCATTATGATAAGTTATCACTGATATAAGTATGTGTTTTACGATTGCCATAGGTCAAGCTAAAGCAAGGACTGAAAATTGCAATGAGCATCTCTGGTGAGGGAAATGCATATTTACAAGTAAGTCTACAATTTTATAACATTGTCCATGACCGTTCCCCAGACATCAGACAAAAAAACACCAAGATGATCGTCCTGCCATTGCTTTAGAATGAATGGAGTTATTAATTGTATGTAGGAAAGTCAATTCTGGAAGCTTTACAAGGAAGACCTAGCTTCATGTTCCATAGTCATGAGAACTTCAGTGGGAGTAGTTTATCTTCTTGCTTGCTTGTTGGAGCCTTTTATGCCATCATTTTCCATCGAGGTAAGTAATTTGCACTTTCTTCTGGAACAGAGGGCCACTGGTTCCATGAGACAACATTTTGATCCTCCAAATATCCTTTCAATTTGTTTGCTACAGGTACTCAAGCAGCTTTCTTTACCCCTCGAGCTTTCCCTGTCTGATGAGAAAGGAGATGTAGGAAAGGCGAGAAGGCCATGGGAGATCATACCTGCCGGCCACAGAATTGGGACTCCTGTGCCATTATTTAAGGAACTGGTATATATGTTATTTTGTTACAGTGCCTTAGCTGTTCTCTTCTGATGATTACCTGACGCATAATGAGAATCATGCATCAGCTTACTGTTCTTGTATGTGTGCCATTCATGTGATGTGCAGAAAGATGAAGAGGTGGAGTTCTTCAGGGCAAAGTTTGCTGGCAGTCAAGCTGATCGAGCAGACCGAGCTGTGAAGGCCGAAGCTGAAGCGAATAAAGTTGCTGCACAATTGAAAAACACGAAAATTTCCGGTTGAAGTTTTATCCCTGGCCCTTTTTCATTTGTATGTGTGTATGTGTGTGTTTGTCGTTTTTACCAGCCCCTCATCTTTTGCTTCCCTTCGTTTTGTGCATTATTAGTGGGTAAAATGAAACCAACCTTAAGGGTGATGACAACGTATGCCCTCTTTGGTCCTGTTTTCCTCTTCATTACTTGTCTAAACGTGAGAATAAATTTGAATGCTTATTCTCTGGGTCATTTCAATGGCCCAAAATTTACGTTCCATTCACAAAAGTGAGGAGATAGGGGCTGTTTACCAAACGCTAACGGGATAAGCACTTCCTGGGTCACTTACCTTACCAGGTGAGCATTACAACAACGAGCAAGAATCTTACCCGATGATGGTGGTGACTCTTACCCGCTTACCGGATAAGAGACGCCTATCAAACAATCTTACTATGCCATTTTGATGGTGAGAGGTGGTGACAATATGTTCGGGAAGTAACTTAATTTGAAGAGTATTGATTTGAACCACAATTCACATGTGGGGACTGGGATGAAACTAGCACGCAATGGAGTTTTTTTGCCAATTCTAGGTTTGGTCTAATTTTACCATCCCACTTCCGGAAGCATCACAAATGTAGCGTTTTCTTATCATCTTCTTCCAAATTTGATTGCGTATGAGGCTGGAAACCGAGGTTGCTTATATTGGCTGATAAGAGCTAGGTTTATTTGAGATTGTAGCTTACTCTCTTTATACTTTTGCAGATAAAAGTGGAAAGAGAGAACGCTCGACTAAACCTGCAGCTGAAGCCAAACCTAAGGCTGCTGCCGAACAGGAAATTACCATCAACCGACTTGATATTCGTGTTGGGCTTATTACAAAAGTTCAGAAGCATCCTGATGCTGATTCTTTGTACGTGGAAGAAATTGATGTTGGTGAAGCGCAACCGAGGACTGTCGTTAGTGGACTTGTCAAATTTGTTCCCCTCGAGGAGATGCAGGTTCTTTCAACACAAATCTAGCACCAATTATGATTATAAATTGTAGAGTCACACCCGCCCATGGATATACACACAATTTCTGTCAGGAGCTTTTTCACTATCTTATGTGGCCGAAAAGCTCTTCAAAAAGTTCCATTATGGATGCCCTTAGAGAAACTCATCACATTATCATTCCAGGAGTTCTCATGATGTTTGTCAATTTTTCAGAATCGGAAGGTCTGTGTTCTCTGCAACCTGAAACCTGCAACCATGCGAGGAATTAAATCACAAGCAATGGTTCTTTGCGCTTCCACCAGTGATCACACCAAGGTAAGCTATTCAGTACTGCTACTATAGGTTTAGTTCTCTAGTTTGTGTTTCTTTCGGTGGTCAAGGCCTTAGCCACTTTTCCCTTATCCACCGAATCCTTATGAAAGTAGTGTTACCATCATGTCTTTATCTAACCGATGCCACTACATCGTAAGGTGGCACTTAATGTCAGAATTAATTATATGTCCAAATGGTTATGAAAACGTACACAAAGTCATTAATTTTTAGAAAACATCGCCCTCAAATAAATCACTAGTGGCACAAAAACATGATTTTCTTTTTATTTACGGTTAGAGGCGGACCCAGGAGGATATCTTTGTGGTTGCTTCGTAGCAAACAACTAAACAAAATTGTAGGCATTCTTAAGGGCCATAAACAAAATTACACTATGCCCGAAAATTTTTGTGGTTGCACCAGGACCCCCCCTAAATCCACCCCTGTTTACAGTGGCACACATATAACAAACCCACTGGCACCCCCTTAATCCGCCCCTGTTTACGGTGGCACACATAACAAACCCGTTTTTGTACAAAATGTTGTGATTGTTAATGTTTTCGTGTCAGATAATCGAACTCGAAACATTTCCGTTATGACAATTGCTAAAATGTGAAGGATATCAATACAATTGCAGGTTGAACTGGTTGATCCACCACAATCTGCCATTATTGGAGAAAGAGTTGCTTTTTCTGGGTTTGATGGAGAGCCTGATGTAGTATTGAACCCCAAGAAGAAGGTTTGGGAGACCCTCCAGGTTGATCTACATACAGACAACGGTCTCGTGGCATGCTATAAAGATTTGCCGTTTACCACATCTGCAGGTGTTTGCAAGGTTTCATCCATTTCTGTTGGATCTATACGATGAACGATTTGTCAGCAAGATTATCTTCAAATTTTCTCAACTCATTTTCTTTTACATAGCATAGTGTTTGATTTTAAAAACCATCTTATCTATTGGCTCGACAAGTGATGCTGCTGTGGCCTGTGGGTGATCGTTCATACCAGGGTACCGATAAGTATACATGGTTTGGTACAACCATTTTGTTTGACAGTTTTCTATTTTCTTGATTTTGGTTGTTATTTACATATTTACAAAAAGGAATTTTCATCAATCGATTCAGTGGAATGTGTTGCAATTGATTCATCATTAACCGGTGACATAGAAAGACGGTGATTGGCTGATTTCAACTATAATTGCAGTTTCACAACGTCGCATTTACCAAATGTACGTTTATCGGGTAAGGGGCCGTTTACCAAATGCTTACCGGCAACAATCACCACCCTCGTTTGGTCCTTGTCTTTCTCTTACCATGTAAGATTCTTGGTCCTTGTTATGTTCACCTGGTAAATAATTGGGCTTACCAAGATAAGTATTTAGTACCGGGTCACTACCTTACCGGACGATCATAGCAAGGATCGAGAATCTTACTCAGTAAGATCTAAGAGGGGATCAACAAATCTTACCCAGTGAGAGTGGTGAATATTGCCAATGACACACTTACCAACAATCCGTTTTGATAGTTGGGAATGTTACCCGATGAGGTGAGGATGGTGTATATCAAATTACAATAGATTTGTAATTTTTTGGTTTCATTTCATCCTCCTTCCTATTCCACCTACTTCAGTAGAACAAAAAGTCTTTTCTATCCCATCCAGTAGTCCCATGTTGTACCAAACGTGTCTTTTCTATCCCATCCAGTAGTCCCACGTTGTACCAAACGCATAACAGTAAGTGTTTGTCCGATGTACCAAACGTAGAACAGTAAGTTTATATCCGATCCTTTGTGACGCCAATCTTTGGCTTCCCCAATTTGGCTCGAAATTTTAAAAATAAAGAGTGAAAAAATATATGCAGCAAGAGTCGTGTAAGAACATAAACAAATAAACATTCTTTCAGAATTCCCTGTAAATGATGCACCCAAACAAGTACTTGTCAATTTTCACAAAATTTATGCCCGCTAAGGACCCATTGATTTCACAGTGTATTTTGTGGTTGCTGTTGTATGTATATATCAAGAAATTTTCTCAACTTTGGGGGATATTCTCAATAGGATCCCCCTAATTTCCCCAAAACCCACCTAAATAAGGGATTGAAAGTTTAAAGTAGATTAAATGAAAGAATGTTTGCAATCTTACATTTCTTCATAGAACAAGATGTAGGCCTCGCACTGGAGAACTTCCTCCAAAGAAACCTCTCGGACATGAGCATCACTGGTATGGTACCATAAGCAATCATCATCGTTACCTTTTGCACCTCCTCTCACGTATGCAACATAGTGGCCGCCCCTCATCGTCCCTAAATGCTCCACCACCCCTATCAACCGGTATCTGCATTCCCCTCCATCTCTGCAGCAGCTGTACAATCCAAAGCAACAAATGTTCATCAATAGGCGATGGAACGAAAACTTCTTGTTAAATTAGATTAGTGAGAACGGACAAGATTGATAAATTACTAAACTACCATGTCAAATTAAGACCCTAAAACCTTGTACAATTCTCTCAACCCACTCTCGTTTGTCGAGTCTGGCCCATCCTGTCCCATGTACCTAATGCACCAGACTCCACATGGTTCAATCATAAACTCGGGAAGAGAAACAATAACGATCATCATTCTTCAGCAGGCATGTATTTTCATATCACAATATTACCCTTAAATCCCAGGCCGAGTATTATGGCTTCTTGGTGGTCAACTGGTCATGATACATTGGTGCGTATTTTAGCCAGTCAAAAACATGGTAACAAATACATGTTTATACATAAAAACCATATACATATTCAGGGGCAGACCCACTCTATTGGATACTTCATTCCTCCGTCAGTGTAAAAAACTATAGGGTCGTGAAAGGTGCCACAGTATCATTTTGTTCTATACAACCATATATATTTGAAACTACAATGATAACACAAGTTTCCCTAGGTAGAGTTGGTTTTGCATGGCTTTTCTCCCACCCAAGACCTGGGTTCAAATCCTATTTGTGTCATTTTCCTTGGTTTTCAGCTTTTAATTTCATATTTATTATGTTTCTGAAAAAATTTGCAATAGAAGACTTGAACGCAGGACCTCACATATGAAAAGCAAAAAAGTAACCAATAGACCAATGATGATTGTGAAAAATATTCATATCTTTGTTTTTTTATAGTCAAATGGTCCACCAAAAGATTTCCAGGTCCGCCTCTGTACATATTGATGCAAGTAATATTCTTAAACCTACCAACCTTGCTTGATAACTGTCTAATCCATCAAAAAATTCAAAAAATAATTCATTTTTACATGAGAAAACTTGACAAGTTTTGGATGAAAGACTTGTTCTACACACAGCAAAGGGAAGGAATAGATGATCAAATAAAATAGAGAATCATACCTAGGATCCATGTAGGGCTTAAGATCGATGGTATCTTTGAAATCAACATGACCATTTAACTTGCTTAAACAGCCACGAGCATCTTGACTTAACCTTTTCAAATGAATGGTCAGGATTGGTGGAACTCTATTGATAAGAATCCTCTTAGATGCATCCCTCGTCACCTTGACACTACTAGAATTCACCTCCTCATCCTCAACCCCGTTGAAATCACGTCGCCTAGCTAGGCAGTTGGATATTCTTTGCTCAACTTTCTCATTCTTACATTTATTATCGTGTTTGTTTACTTGACAAGAATCAGTATCTTGAATAATACAACTCTCTTCACTGGATGCTGTAATTGAACTTGGATGTTGTGATAGTTCTGGACTCCCACCATTTACCACATTTCCCCTTTCTTCTAACTCACATACTAATCGACTGCAATCACTTTTATCATGCAACCAAGAATTTTCATCAGAATTACCAAGTACAGCACTTACTTCAACAGGGTTTCCAATCCCATTAGAGACAGATGGAATACTTGGAATTCTATGTTTGGCTCCATTTGAAATGGGTTCATGCAGTTTGTTCTTTAGTCTCATTCTCTGCTCTAACAAAGCTTTTGAACATTGCTCACACTGCCAGGCATGTTCGGTTTTCTTGAGAAGCTCAGAGGTTGTGAAATAAGTTAGACATTTATCAACAGAGACCTGAGAATTGGTATTGTCAACCTCATCAGAATCAGACTCGCTTATGTTTCTGGCCATAGGACCACTTTCTACATATCCGTTTAAGGGACCCACAGTTGGCCCAGCAACAACCTCAGGTTCATCAAAGAGACCCCCAAAGCCATCAAAATCCGAAGGTTCTTGTTCATAACTTACAGAAGACAATGTCGCCTCATTGCCATTACTGGTTGGTATGAGTTCTTCGTAAGAAAGCAATATGATTTCTGATTCTTGAACTTTCAAGGGCTGCTCATTTTCCCAAAAAACATCATCATTGTTTCCAGAATTTTGAACTACTGACGAGTCTTCGTTTTGTGATGCCATAATATGACCATTAGACGAAGAACTAGGTTGAAGGTAGTCCAACCACGAATCGTCTGCCAAGGGTGGTGTTTCCTCCAAACCAAGGGAATAAACCTGCTTGCTAGCTTCCATCATCTGCTGCAATAATGGCTCATCCTGAACCAGCTGAGTCTTGCCGGTGTACTCGGTAACCATATCATCACCAGGGCATGCAGCTGCATCATGATTACTTAATACCATAGTTGGCTCCAGATAATCCAACCATGATAAAATATCAGATGAATCCACTGTTCGATTACCATGGCTATTCAACACAGTGGCCGGCTCTATGAGTGCCAAATTATCTGAAGGAATACCTGATTCCTTGATTGTAATCTCAGAGATTTTCTCAATTGCATTCCCTTGAGCTACATTTTCATTTGCAGCTGAAACATTCTTATCACCCACACCGCCAAGGAAGGCAGATTCTGGCTGTGTTGAATCACCTGAAGGAACAACCTTTTTTTCAGCAGGCAAGTAATCACTAGTGGTTGCAATGATTGGAACACCGTCAGCTGGTGAGGCATTGGAAGCTCGATTAGTTTTTGTCCCAAACTTTCCACGTCTCTTTGGAGGTGGTTTGGTTTTCCTGGATCGAGAAACTGATGGCATCCTTTTAGATGGAGATTTCTTGGCGGGTAATGGTAATGAAAGATCTAAATATGGCTCGTATACAATTGAAGTATGACCACATTCCAAACAACTAACAGAGCTAGACGTTTGTCCCCCAAATATGGCATCTACAAAAGTAGGAGTCTGTTTTGGAACAGTGCTTTCCCTTTCAGAACACGGAGCAGAGTTTTGTACACCAGACTCCTCGTTACAAATTCCATCCAGCAAAAAGCGAAGCAACTCATGACTATCCTGCTGTTGATATCCCCTAAATTGAGGAGCCATGGCACAAACAGAGTTGAAGAGAGACTGCGGGTTGATCACATTTTTCGCACTTGTTAATGGATTAGTTTCAACAAAAAGCTTCTTCAAAGAAACTGAGAGAGACCCAACAGGTTCCTCCAATCTCAAGAAGTAATCCCGCAATTTATCCATTGCTAAAAGATTTTGCAATATTGAATTAAAGAAACAAGTGTTCCCTAAATTAACCAAACCCTTTACCATATAGCCACCACTGTTTTCTGAAATAACTTGGGTACTTACTGACTTCATCTCCCTCGTGACATCGCCACTTCCAAACCAAACGTCCTCCACATTAAAGGAGTTTTCTGACGAAGACCGAGCCTTTAATAATTTAACAATGTCAGATAAAGCATCTTTCTGTTCTCCTCCATTTTCTTCTGAAGTTTGAACAGGAATAAGCGTATTGCAAGTGAAGCACCACCGGAGATTAGGATTTGCAAATTGGACAGCCAACGGATGATGATTCTGTTTGGCATGCCGAGTTGCATGACTTTGAGGTGTTGTGGGAAGCCCAACACCCCCACATGTACAATGTCCACATTCCAAACACACCCAAATGGATTTGGACTCAGATGCTGAACCACTGGCCTTTTTCTTGCCATGTTTGCCTTTTACTTTACTTGCCCTTCTATCAACCACCCCTTCCCTACAATCATCACATTTAAGAGACTCGAGTGATGCTATCTTCGAGGAGATTTTATCCAAATTAACGCCCGTATCAAGATGGGGACATACTCTTGCCTCTTTCACAACCGAAACTCCATCAACCACCATTGTTGGAATTATCTTTTGTGAAACATTTTTGGGAGAAGAGGTTGAAAACTGTTTCTCCTTTTGAGCATTTCGGGTACTTTTCTTCTTTACTCTCTTCCCCATTAATCCCTAAAAGTCATGGTTCAGTAACAAGGTTAACAACACAGAAAAAGTAATCAAAGTAAACAATAAGAACAAGATTGCAAAGATTTCAGGAACTCCAAAGCCAACTCATGGACTCGTACAAAATAATCAACTAAGAGGTCCAAGACATAAGTCATAACTTAATTCTCAAACAGAAACCTCATCAACCCTTTTACACAAAATTCGAATATCACTGGGCATGAATATAATATTCATGATATCATGAACATCAAATTCTGTCTTGTATTTCCAGTTTACGTAATTTAATCAGAACCCAATCGTTTTTTCTGCATTTGCCTAGTCTACTCTCCAAACATGTTACGCTATTTTTTCGTATTTTTTTATGGGCAAGACATATGCACTTCCTATTCAAAAGTTTGCCTGGTCAAAATGAGTTTCTTCTTGCTCTTGTATTTGTTCAAATATGTTAACATCTAACATGGTATGGCATAAAATTGTCTTTTGTCCTCTTTATCCAACTTCTAATTTATGAATGTTCATTCTCCGATCTGCTCAAATAATCTGCTACCTAAGAGGGGATAATGAAGACAAACAAGAGAAACGTTGTTTTTCTGTCAAAGGAAAACATCAATATTAGTTCTACAAACATTAAACTGTGACTAAAATTTTCCATTAGAGCATAAATTGACCAAGTATAGAGATTTTTTTCATAGAGAAAAATTCTCCATTTCTATGAAAGAAAAAACAAATAATGTTAATCTTGTCATCATATATATGGATAAGACTATTAGATGCAAATTCTTGGTGTTATTATGAATCAAACTGTGAGAAATTCTCATGTCCAAATTCTCGAACTAGTATCCCCCAATCATAATCCATAACTTCAATTCTTTACCACAAATCACAATATGGACGACAAATTCAGATGTTCAAATCTACTATCCATTGTCCTGACTTAGGGCAATCGGTAAGCAACCAACAAATAACACAGACAGAAACCAAAAACAAACGAGATCGAAATAATCATGAAACATTCAACAATTGAAGTTTCAAAATACAACGATTGTAGTAACCAAAAAAGCTCGAATAACTAGATTTACAAATCAGCAAATGAGAAAAACTTAGTCATGTCTGAGTTCTCAGACTAGTATTCCCAATCATAATCCATAACTTCAATTCCTTTACCACAAATCACAATATGCATGACAAATTCAGATGTTCAAATCTACTATCCGTTGTTCTGACTTAGGGTATCCCGTAAACAATCAACAAATAACACAAACAGAAACCAAAAAGAAACGAAATCGAAATAATAAATAAACATTCAACAACTGAAGTTTCAAACTACGACGATTATAGTAACCAAAGAAGTTAGAATAACTAGATTCACAGATCAGCAAACAAGAAGAACTTACTCATGTCCGAATTCTCGAACTAGTATTCCCACATAATCCATAACTTAAATTCCTTTACCACAAATCACAATATGCATGACAAATTCAGATGTTCAAATCCACTATCCATTGTTCTGACTTAGGGTATTCAATAAGCAACCAACAAATAACAGAAACAGAAACCAAAACCAAAACCAAAACCAAAACCAAAACCAAAACCAAATGAAATCGAAATAATCAATAAACATTCAACAATTGAAGTTTCAAACTACAACGATTATAGTAACCAAAGAAGTTCGAATAAACTAGATTCACAAAACACCAAAAGAGAAGAACTTACTTGGTCGCCGCCAGAGCAGGAGGTCGACTTCACAGGAAAAAAGGGACGAGATGTCGGCGATCAGATGCCAGGATACGGCGGTGCCGGCAAGCAGATGCCGGAAGATGCGACTCGATCTAAGGCTGAGTCCAAGCCTTGGACTGTGGGCAGGCTCGAGCAGTCAAGGGGGTGTGGGGGGTCATAGAGAGGGTTTCCTTGAGACGGTGAGGGCTGTTTCTCTTCTCATCAACTAATAAATTTATAAACTCACAGTGCGACCAAACTTTCAAACAATTGTCACCAATTTTTATGGCTCTATCTACTTATCTTATTAAAATAATTAGATAATCAATTTATTATTATAATAAATTATTACAGCCTTTAAATTCAAAAATCAAAATCTTTAAAAAAAATTATATTTATCTGATTCTTTATTTTAGAGATTATAACACCAATTATATTATTATAATATTTAATATATTGAATAAGATGTTATTCTCTCACAAATATATTTATTTTAAAATATTTTTATTGATAAGAATAATAATATATAAGATATTAAATCTCACTTAGAAGTAATCATTAATAGGAAAATCTTCGTATTTGATTTTTCAAAACTGCTCGGTCTGAGCGGTCTGGTCTGAAAAACTTCCAAACTACTTGGTCCGGTCTGGTATGCGGTTTGAAGAGCGGTCTTGATCGAATCGACCACCAAATATACACATATATTAGTTATATTTAGGTTTTGTGTCGTAAATTCAACGTTATGGCACAATTAAAAAAGTTCGTCCAAGACATCATGTTTTTGGTTTTCATTTCTCTATTGATAGTGTCTATTTAAATTGACAAAATTCCGAAGTTAATCAAAAATCAAATCCAAAATTCCAAATCGTTCTTCGACTTGTTCAATGTTTGTTCAAAATTCCAACTATTATCAGTAGATTTGTTTTAACATTTTTTCAACTCAATTTTTTTGTAGTTATAAAGAGAAATGTATCTTTATAATTCAATATCTTACTTTTTAATAATGTTACATTGGTAGAAATTTCATTTTGAATATAGATGTTATGTTTTTCTACGTTTAAAGTCCATAATAAGTTCAAACCGCCTAAACCGGTCACACTAAACCGATTTTTTGTGGTCCGATTTGACCGATTTGATCACTTGCCGCCATTACGGTTTAGTTTGTGGCTTAAGAGGTTAAACCATCCAAATTAGACCACAAACACCCCTAAATATAACTATCAGAGATGCTCTTATATTTTCCTATTTCAATTGAGATGGAGTTTTATAAAGTAAAATGCTTAAATACTACTCAATAATGGATAAAGTTGTATTTTAATCCACAAACAATTAAACAGACACTTCATATTTATTATTTTTTGTTTTATCACTATTTTAATTACTTCATTTGCATTCATCGACTTAAAAAATCCCGTGTATAAAAGTTATAAGGCTGATGCTTTTTTATCGGCATATGTATCGATTCTCATGAAAGTGGTATTAGGGATCCTTGAATGAAGTTGAGCGTTAATCAGAGGCTCAAGACGTCCTTTAATATCATGGGCGTTTTTCGTATAACTGAAGATAACGGCTTTGGTAAGAGTTACAATAACAATGGTTCTAATTAGTCCTCATATAAAATTAGATTCAAAATTGACGATTTTGACCTTAATGTATTTTTGTATAAGAAGTTAACTAGAGAAGTTATATTAATTTTTATTTAAAAAATTAACTTAATCGCTTTCTTCAGATTCAAGAGTCTTATTTAATTTTAAATTTACAAATAACAGGTCTTTCATTGATTAATTAGATGGAGTCAAGTTTGTCAAACCTAGTTGTAATCTTTATTTTTTGATTTTATTGTCAAATAAACATCATAATCATATGCTTTCTACTGATTGTTTCAACAAAAGTAGGGTAGGATGGAGTTTTCACAATGAGGTTTTGTGTTCAAATCCGGCTGGTCAATCCTGTCTAGGACACATAGGATGTACTTCTTTATGATGGTTATTAGACCGGTACGATGGAAACGCTTTCGAGGGTAATACAAACCCATTTTCTATAATTAAACGTACATTCTAGAAAATCTTGAATCTTATGGCATGTTTGGTTTGTAGGATTGGATAAGATTTAGAGGGATTTGGAATTCAATTCCATTGCACTCCTATGTTTAGTTTAAAAGATTACTTGGATTTGAAATCCCACAAATATAGAATTTAGAAATCTCGTGGGGTTTGTTGGTATTTTGTTTGACTTTATAGGATTTGTGTGTAAATAATGTTTAAAAATATGTTGAAACATTTATTTTGTAATAATCAATTAATAAAAAGGTAATTTAATTAATTTTATAATTATGTATAATTTGTTTTTATAAATTATTTAAAAAGAGTGGAATTCAATTCCATTTCAAATCTTAGAAACCAAATATATCAAGGATTTCATATCCCTCCAATTGCAAATCCTTTCACGAAATCCAAATCCCTCAGAACCATTCCATCAAACTAAACGTCTCATTGGGAAAAAAATTACATACCAATGGTCTTTTGACCCAAAATACCACTAAGGGACCGTTTACTAAAGATTATCTATGAAGTGTTTACAGGGTTTCTTTACCTTATTGGATGAGCATGACAATGATTGAAAATCTTACTCGATAAGAGCGACAACAAAGACCAAGAGTCTTTAACATGTAAGGAAGTGATCTTTCTGATTCTCGAAGAATGAGGGGCAAGGGGATTGATCGAGAAAGATCTTTTGTTCTTATTATAGGGGCGGATGTAGCCAAGTGGATCAAGGCAGTGGATTGTGAATCCACCATGCGCAGTGTTCGCCGAAATTTATTCCTCGTCTCTGAGTGCCTAGGTATCCACCGTAAGCCTTTCCTCGTTTGAACCTCGGTATTTTTGCACACGTTTAACGTTTAATAAATACAAATTCAGATGACAATTTCTTGGAATTCCCAACGTGATACAGTCTTGAAGGGCTGTATATTCTCCGTGCTGATCAATGATGATTACGATGGCGTTTTAATAGACTATAATCTTTTAAGTTAAAGTGTCGACTCTTATCAGTAAGGGTCGTGTAAACGGCCCCTAAGTGTTTTGTTTAACCAATGATCAAGAATACTATGATGACGGACGTTGAAGATCAATTTCAAGATAAAAGATAGAAAGTAAACAAAAGCGACTTTAGACTTGTGGATTAAAACGATAGGAAATGGATCATCCTGAATAAAAATTTATTTAGGGATTAAACTTGCATATCAAGAAAGAGTTGAAGGACGAAATCTGGTATTACTAATGGCTTTCTCCACAAGGCTAAAAAGGCTAAAAACCTTTCTCCACTGTTGCCCGTCGGACTGCGGTAAAACGAGGGATATGGAGAGGAAGATATTTCGATAACTTTAATCGAGCCAACTTCAAATATCGTAAGTGATGGTAACCGGTCTGGCTTTTAACCGGTTCTGGGTTCAGGCCCATTTGCCTACCTCTACAATGAGGTTGTTTACTTAGGGGTTGTTTGGTTGGTTTTTCATTACCTCTTAATGAATTACTCTTAATGCATAGAGTTTCCCCTAGAATCTTACTGAATAAGTCGTTTTCTATATCCTTCAGCCACTAACAAACAAGGTCTAAGTCGCTTTCTATATCATTAAGTCACTACCAAACAATCATGTATAAGTATAACTGATCGAACGAATAAGTTGCGAGTCCCATTAAACTCATTAAGTTGCTAACAAACAGGCTAACATCACTACTAAAAGAAAATAAAGACCAACAGCAGTCTAGAGCTAAAAAGTACAGCATATATTTCAAGGCTAATATTAAGCGAGACATTAAAACCGAAAAGCAAAGGAAAATTGAAGTCTCACAAATGAGTAAATACAGCATGGGGGATAAATAACTGCATTCATATAGTACCAGCAACAATGGCTTCCAATATCTTACCTTCCAATTCAGGCTCATCGATCCACATGGAACTTTGACGATGCAGAAGCTGACTCTTCTCTTTCTTCTTCTCCATGATTTTGTTTTCTCTCATCTTGTGGTATTCAAGCTTCTCGGCTCTTTCTTTTAACTGCAGCCACAAGATTTCAGTGACATTAATTTGCTGATATCAATCAAAAAGTCATCAAAGAGACTACAAAGAAGCAAATAAACTAAGGGGCTTTTTGGTTGGTTTTCCATTAAATCTTGTATGGATAAAGCTGTATGTGTGGATTAATTTGTCTATATAGATTGAGAAGGTTTTTGTTTGGGAAGGTTTTTTTTCATAGATAGCAGTGTATTTTTTTAACTGCGACGGGGATGTTTGGAAAAAACTTGGCTTTTGGTATAAAGCTCTCCCCCAGAAGCTTACTGAAGAAGCCACTTTCTATATCATTAAGCCACTAGCAAACAGTCATGTATAGCTGACTGAATAAGCCACGAGTCCCATTAAGTTCGTTAAGCTCCTAACAAACATCTCCCCCCCCAATGGAGATACTAACTTTGGCTTTCTCCATCTTGGAGAAATTATGGAGAATCTGTTGGAGATGCTCTTAGAATCAATGAATTATTTGCATAAATGAACCATAGGCATGATTGTGAGAGGGAAGGCTGCTATACAAATTTGTTTTCACAAAATCCTTGGGATGGATGGAATATTTTAATGAAGATATAATCTTACAATGTGTATGCCTAATGTATCGCTGGAACATCATAATCATTACATACTTACATTCATCTATTTGATTATGGTTGGCATGCGGCTAGCTACAGAGTTATGAAACAGCACAAGGGGTTTCACACAAGGGTCAACTAGAACACCATAACATGGAATAGCAGTCTGGAGCTGTTTTAGAAGCCTATTAGCATAACGGTTGCACCTCATGGTTAACTTATACAAAATGCAGGCAACTACAACTAGAAGGAGCTTGTTCTTCTTGGGACTTGAATATTTGATGAGACTAAGGGCCTGTTTGTTAGCAGCTTAATGAGTTTAACGGGACTCACAACTTATTCAGTCAACTATAGATAACTTTTGGTAGTGGCTAAATGATATAGAAAGTGGCTTATTCAGTAAGCTTTCGGGGGAGCGTTTTATGCAGAAAGCCAAGTTTTTTCGAAACCCGTCCCTCCCAATTAAAAAACCCACTCCTTCTATATATGAAAAAACCCTCTCAAACAAAAACCTTCCCAATCTATACAAACAGAATAATCCAGACTGGACTTGATAAAAACCCAACCAAACAACCCCTAAAATTCCCTCCCTCTCATATCCAAAGACATGTGAATTTATCTAAATCTAATATGTGACAAGAGTAGCAAATACAAATTCCCGATTGCATAAATATCATTACCTAAGTGTATCCTTTTTTCCTAAGTATGGGTGATGAGGGTTGAGATTGCTTCTAGCAGCTGACATATCTAGACACTGTTGTTCTGGTTGTCCTCAACTCCTCATATTGGTTTTGTGCACTATAATATTGTACACTTAAAGCAAATCCATGTATTCATACTAAATATGGATAGCTAACAGTAAATAGTATTATATTTAACAGTAAAGATTGTAAGAGTTCATTGAATTCCTTGAATGAATTTATGTAGAGCAAGCCCTTGTAGCTCAGTTATCGCATTTGTAATATAATGATCATTTGATTGAATCTAGTTTTCCTTATTTATTTTCTACATATGCATCGTAACAACAATGTTAATCAGCTGTAGTAAAGAAAGAAACTTCAAAGAAATTGAAATATGAAGAAATAGAGGGTTCACCCGCGAAAATGTAGCCTGTAGCTCAGAGGATTAGAGCACTTGCTAGATTTAGTACATGAAAAAGCTATTTCTTTTTCTACATTGGACTAAAAGATATTCCGATTCATTTAAGCATTTGTTTATTTAGGTTAGATTCGTTACCCAGAACAAAATTACATCATATTGATGGTTATACATATAATGAGTCTCATTTAACATTACAGAGGTCTATTTGTGAAAGACGGGACTCCACCAAATGTACCCTTTGTGGTAAATTCGAAAAATAATATTCAAGAATCAAGAGGTTAAAGAAACATTTGGCAGGATGGCACAGGATGCAACAGTGTGTCCAAATGCAGCACCAACAATCCCAACATAGATAATATAAGCTTCAAAGCAAGAGAAAAGGAAACTGATATGTAGTCTTGAATTCTTGATGATGATGATGATCATGTGTGTAATTTGGAAGAGAATGACTTGTCCAATTCAACATAAATGCTAATCCCAACATTCTTCACCAGCCACCATGTCTAGTTCTTTTTTTCTTTTTTGAAGTATATAATATTATATACAGCAAATAGAACAAATAAACACAGACGCCCTCCTCACATTTGGTGAGGTCTGAACCCAGGACCTCCTAGGAGGGCAAAGACACACACCGCTAGGCCAAACGCCCTTTGGTATCACCATGTCTAGTTTCTGGATAGGCTCTAGAAGGACGATAAAGGATTTACAATTCAATATGCCTCGACCAAATTTAGTGGAGCAAACGATGTAATTGGAAGAAAAAAAAGAACACTGAACAACAAGAACATGAACAGAAAAGAGCAATGGCTTATAGTAGTCATGCTATGGCAGTTTAATCTCAAATTTCCATCCTAAGCACAAAAGTGAGAGGCTGCAAATCGGAAGTGACGAGCAATAATGAAGCAAATCCAGGTTGTATAACCAGTTCAACAAAGTACCAATTTCTAATGACCAAAAAGATCATTTAGTAATGAAAAAAGTACTCAGAAATATGAAACTAAAAACAAAATCCACGTACCAGGGTTTGCCGGAACTCTTCCTGAGCCAATTGACGTTCAGCGGCTTTCGCTTTTTTCGCGGCGGCTTTAGCAGCTTTACGCTCTTCACCTTCAACCCTCAAAGCTTCTTTTTTGATCTCATCTTTTCTCTGCTTGTCGAGCCTCTGAAGCTCCATTTCCTGAATGTACTCCTTGCGAACCGCCTTTACCTTCATCGCGTAGTCCCGACGAAGCCGAGAGAGCTTTGATTGAGCCTCTTTAGGATCCTTGGGTGGTTTCCAGCTGTTGAGATAGTCGTTTCGTGCGTGATATTGGTGGTTGCGTTGGTGGTCATTGTGATGAGACGGCGAGACTGTAGTAGATAGATATCGTTGTGGGAGGAGTTGTTGAGTAAAGATGTTTTCTAGGATTCTAGGTTTTGCAAAACGGAGGAGTAATCGTGAGCTCGCCATTAAAGCCGGCGACAGAACCACCGAGGGTTTTAGTGCCGTTAAAAGGGATTTAACCGATCGCAAATATCGACCCGTGGGCTATCGGGCCGGATAGTTTACGGATTCGGGTATGAGACTAATTTTCTTTATTTTTCTTTTCTAGTTCTCCTAAATCCTAATCGTATTTATTACATCAATTTTTTATTGTTAATCAAATTATTTAAAATCAATCATATAAAATAATTCAATTATTACATTTTTTTGATAATTACCTTCTCTAGTGATTTAGTTTCACAACCATTTATCTTACTTATTTTATTAAAATTAAGTCAAATTATATGATTGATATAATTATAAAAGGTAAAATATCTATTTAAGTATTTGAGTAAAAAAATAAAAAACATAATGTTATTTTCATCTATTTTTGTCATATTTCACTTATGTTATTAACAATCGTTATAAGATATTGATGAGACTGATTTCAATTTGTAAGTTTTAATATTTGATTGTTACATATCAGATCAAACATCTTGGTTATACAAGACTTGAGAATCACGAGCATATCGAAATGTGTTGCATGAAATGGGAAACACAAAGAGGGTCGAACACTAGCTCCGCTTGGTTTACTTACACAAGGGTTAGAAACATCGATTTAAAATATTTTGAAGATTAATTCAACTCTTAACAACTTTTTTTATTTTAAAGATTACAATATAAATTTTATTATTAAAATGATTTTATATTTGAGAAATTATTTTTTTCTATTAAACATTTAATATTAATGTTTCTTACCGGTTAAAATACAATAAAAACCATTCCTCTTTTATGATAATTATTTTTGGAAAGTTTTCTAAATTTAAATAATTTCACATCCTTTCCTATTCTATCCAATTAGAGGATCCGTTGGAGCATAAAAATTTGTTTAAAATTCCCAAAATTTCTATTTTCTTTGTTTTAAAAAGTTCGTTAAAAATGTTTCTGAGCGAGTCATATAACAGCAATTTACCAAACATAACCGGTTAACAATAATACCTTAAATACAAAACAAGAAATGAAGGTACAAACTGGTTCAAATCAACTCAAATGTTTAAAGATCCTTAAATACAAAACAAGAAATCCAAGCATCATAAATAACACATAATATTTACAAAATATACAAGAACATAAAGCTAATAATAATAATAATATCAACAGAAAACTGACTCTTCCTCCAGCTGCTTTGGCACCAAAACAGCTAGCTTCAGGTGGCCATTCCGGCACAGGTTCGCCGGATTCTTGAATACCGTCACCCGACCGGATTTATCGCCGGACAAAACGATCCGTGCTATGCTAAAAGATTCACCTTTCTTGACCGCAAACTGCCACTCTCTGACCGATATCTCGAACCAGTCCTTGCTTCCGGAATCGGTTGTTTTTACTTCAACATATTCTTTCCGGTTTTCCTCATCACAGACTTCAATATCATAAGGTAGCCCGGTCTCCCGACCTTGGTTCACCCATTTCACAACCTTTTTATCGAATTTTCTGGAGTAGAAGTTGAACGCCAGTTCCTCGCCATGTCTCCCGGTGAGCAACGCCTGTTGCATGTTGGCTGCACCATGAGAAAGCCGATCCTTCTGGCTAAAATCGCATGAAACATCTTGGTTAACCACACCAGGTTCAACATTCAGACCAGCAGCCGCATCGGCTGCACCATGATCCTCATCGTTTGAACTTGTAGACGGTTCAGCATTTTGTACCTGATCGGTCGAGATTATATGCTCTTCTATACTACCAGCATTAAGATCGGTTTGCTTAGCGATATCTTGCTGCATTTCTAGACCATTCACACATGAAGAAATGAACTTGGGGGCGGTTTTCCAACTGGCCGGTGGCCAGTTTCTGTTACTTTGATTCGATGTGCTGCGCTTGACCATTCTCTCTGTGAAACGGGTTGTAGCCGATGTCTCCGTCCATCGTAGAGGTTGAATTGACCATACGGGTTCTTCATCCATGAGTTTTGGCACTTTCTGGCTATTCAAGACGAAAGTTTCTATTTGTTCCGTTGTCGAACCAGATTCGGACATAGTTGTAATCATGAGAAGAAAATTCGCCAAGTGCAGTTCAGGATTTCCATTGATCAGAAAACAAGAAAGCTCCATGAATATCGAATGAGAATCCGACTCACGTGTTGCATACAAGATCTCATCCTGTAAGTATCAATAAGGAAACAGTTTAGCTTAGATATGCTAACCTAACAAGTTCTATCGATAAAGTTGGACAACCTAATAGGACACAAAACTAATACTGTCGTATTAGCATTTTTATACGACATTTTTGAAAAGAGTCAAATATATGAAAAAGGCTAATAAGACACTTTTCAAAAGTGTCATAAAGAACTAATAAAGACAGCTCCATTTTTGTGTCGTATTAGAATGCCCAACTTCGTCACTAAATATAATACCTGAACGAGGCAGCTAATATCATGTCTCTTCTTAGACACCAGTTTCGATCGCTTTATGACGTTCTTATAGAATAACTTTTCAACAACAACGATTTGCAGCCGATTCAGTTTTTCGAATCCAGAGAGCTTAAGTTGGAGATATTCTTCGGGATATGAGTTAGAAATGTAACGTTGAGCGTATGGAAGAACCCAGCTCACCAACGAAGTTTCATAGCCATTGTCGACAGGGCCGTAATATATTGCTTCACGAGTAATAACCTGCAGTAGATAAAAACTTGTTTATGCCTGATATCATCCACAATTATAAGATGTTCGGTTTTGAAGAACATCAAATATGCCTAAATTGTCCTAATAGACTAGAATTGTGTGTGTGCTATACAAAAGTCTTACATTATGATCTTACCTACTTAGGCATCCAAACAAGTTTTTTATGACACTTGTGAGAATTGTCCTATGAGAGAACACTTGTTTTTATACGATAATCTATCAAATAAAGTAAGGTTCACGGGAAAAAAAACAAAAAAAAATGAAAAACTGAGAAACACCCTGCAACCGTTCATCTGGACGGTATGCATATGTGCATAGTTGTTTCTTGGTTTTTATGCACATGTGCATACCGGACAAAATGCTTACAAATTATTTGTATGAACATGTGCATACCGTCCAGATGAACGGTTACGAAGGTGTTCTTCAGGTTCTTATTTTTTTGCGGTTTTTCCATGAACCTCCCTCCTTTCAAATAATGTCATATAAAAGACTAGTAGAACACTATATTTCAAAAGTTTTTTAATGATAACTTGTTAGGACACCCAAAAACATCTATCAACTTATTGCAACAACTATACATAGAATCGCACAATTGTTCGGTCCTCTGAACTTAAGTCCTATAAAGCAGTCTATTAGAACAATTAGATATAACTTTTTTCCTATAAAACCGATTTTGTTGTAGTGACAAGTTCGCCAGAAAGAGTGACTACCTCCGAGAGAGCAGAGATTCCTAGCGCTTTCATGAGAACAGAAACCTTCACTCGAAGCATCTCTTGTTCGTCATCACTGAGTTCACATAAACGAAGAAAATCGATAATGTTCAACCCCTCAAATTCATCAGCAAGCTTCTCGTCATCACACCAACACACGAGTCCAAACGATGAATGCAATGAAACCCATTTATCCTGTGCCGTTGGAAGCACCTTCATCTCCTTTCCTTCAAGATTCTTTTTCAATATTTCAACATCCTCAAAACTCAGTAGCCCAGATTTGAGTCCATCACTCCACATTAGAAAAACATCAAATACCTGTCGAACGATTGCAAATTTGAGACAATGCCGTTGAGTATGACAATAGGGTGATCAATTCGTTGAGACATTTAGTTAAATGACCCTTTGACAGGTTTTTTTAAATCCATGACCTTCTGAAAGGGTTTTCAATTCTATGACCTTCAGAAAAGTTTGAGAATGACAATGAATAACACTCTACTACATCATTAGGTTTATTGGATGCCTAAAATGTCTAAGCGTCCAAATAAAATGCTTTATAGAACAAACCGAAAAAATATCCTATCTAAAAGTGCTACAGTAGGTTTATAGATCATTTTAGACATTTTATCAAGTTTTTTTGGTCACTTCTAAAATAAAGTATCGTCTTAATTATTTTATACGACGCTATTTGAAAAAATGTCCTTTAAAAAGAAGGGTTTATAGAACACTTTTTCAAAGTTGTCCTTAAAATAGCTAATACGACATTTTATTTTACAAGTGTCCCAAAAAAAAAACTTGTTAAAACATCCTGAAACCCTACTGTAACTAGATAAGTACGTTTCATTGTTTGGTTCCTATAAACCCATTTTTGTAGTAGTGACAGAAGAATGCCTAGAAACCTGTCTGAAGGTCATGGATTTTTAAAAAGCATCTGTCCGAAGGTAGAATTGATCTTAGAACACTCACCTTTTTGGCAGCCTTCAATGCAGTATCGACAGCTGATAAATGACGCAAAAGCACGAAGTACTCTAGAAGCGGAGGGTTCTCCTTTACGCCACATTCATTTACAAAAAAGTCGTGGAGGCTTGGATATAAATTGCTCAACATTTTGCGGGATTCACTCTGATCAGGATGGACCATACTATCATGCCAACACACTTCTTGAGGGGATAAGAGCACACCAGACTCAACTTCACTTGAAGAAACAGAAGAAGAAAAAGGTACGAATATAAACGTTCCACACCGTAAATTTGCTATGTTTTTCTGGTTTGAAGAAGCCAATTCGTTCCATATGAACGAGTAGAATCTCGACATCTGTGATATACTGGTGAGGAAAGCGATAAGCTGTCAGAAAAAGATCGATTGAAATGGACTACACTTTATTTCAAAGTTGTCCCTGAAAAAACTTGTTAGATCGCCCCATAGAGTCCGATCAACTTGTTGTAACACATTTATATAGAAAGCATAATTGTAAGGTCCTACAACATTAAGTCCTATTAAGCAGTTCACTGCAACAAAATTGGTTTTATAGGACGCCTAAAATGTATGACCATTCTAATAAAATACTTTATAGAAACCAAAAAGTGTCCTATCTAAAAATGTTACGATAGTTTTATTAGCCGTTTTTGAGCGTTTTAACAAGTTTTTTAGAACGCTTTTAAAATAGAGTGTAATATTAGTTGTTTTTTATAAGACACTATTTGAAAACTGTCCTGTAAAAAAGTGGAATTATACACTTCTCAAAATTGTCCAATAAAAAAAGCTAATACAACACTTTATTTTAAAAGCGTCCTAAAACACTAGTTAAAACACCCAAAAGCGTCCTATAAACCTATTGCAACACTTTTAGATAAGACACTTTATAGTTTAGTCCTATAAATTTAAGTTCATAAAGTATTCTATCAGGACGTTACACATTCTAGGCGTCCTATAAAGCAAATTATGTTGTAGGTGTCTATTAGGACTTGGACATAATTTTGTGTCCTATAAAACCGATTTTGTATCTGATCTAGAAGCATAATAATACCTAGCTTTGAAAGATGTAGAAGATCTCTTCCACACTTCAAGAACAGATAAAGCATCATCAAGGGTAACAGCAGTCTTTAAACCGATGCTACTCACCAACTTCTCACTTTGAATCTGTTGCTTATCCAAAAAGCCACAAGTTCAAAATAGGGTGAGTTCAGAATTGTGATAAGAAAACAGAAAGTTATGCAAAAAAAGAAAAAGATTATGATTGATGGACGGAAGTAAGATAGGATGAGCAAATCGACCTTTGGGACAGCGTAAAAAGCATTATCACCGAAAATCGAGCACACTGCCTCACAATCATGAAACAAGTCTTTAGGATAGTAAAGCCCGTCGTCCACGCTAGAAGCCACCCATTGAACATCGTTTAGGGAGCTTACTAATGAAGACTTAAAAGGCTTACTTTCTCCATCGATATTGCAATAAGCTACAACCTTATTACAGAAATAATCATCCCATTTTGCATCAAGAACCTCCAATAAATACTTGCATTTTTCACGATCACCAGTCGAAGACACTGTTGCTATCAAATGAACCAACTCTCGGGACTCCCAATCGCTGACTGTTGATCCGGGAGAAATAATCACTTTTTCCCACATCATATTTCTGAAAACAAACTGAGATGAAATAGAAACAGTTTTCTCGATATGAACAATTTGCACAAAGTCAGTGATTTGTAGTTCCTGCAAGAATTTCCTCCAGTTGAACGTACCTCCAGATGAGGATCTAGCCGTTGGATAATTCAAATAAATGTTATCGATCTCATACCATTTTACATCAGTGCCATTGATCAACCTACTCATATCTATAGAATTTCCAAAACTGTTATCGAAATGGATTGCCACCTCAGCAGGTACAACAAAGCCATGATTTGTCAAAATCAAAACTTTATTGTATAGCTCCGAGATTATGTGCTCCCTTTCGATAGCACAATCTTGGCAACTAGATTGTAGGTGAACCATTATAAAAGATAAGTATTCTATCATGAGATTGTTGTTCGCTATGGTATTCTTCTTATCACAAATAGCTGGCAAGATGTGGACTTTTACTACTTGATGTGCAGATAACCGTTGAACGCCAACTTTAGAAAGTATTTGAATCAAGTTCTCGGTGATTGAACCATCAAACAGTGCTGGATTAACAATACGAAGATTGGTAAACAATCTTGCAAAAGCTTCAAGACCATGCTCGTTATTAGATATTGTGCAAGAAGCATCAAGATTCATCCAAATCATACCCTCATCAATGGAACTATAACAACCGTCTAAAAGAGGAATGAAGGGCGTTTTTCTCAGGGTATTCATGATATCGGAGCCAAATTCAGGTTCAACAAAGCTCCGCCCAGAATGGAAAGACATCCCGTATAACGCATTAAGCCAAGATGATAGCCAGCTAAAACCCATTGATTTTAGACCTTCTTCGGTACCGCATAGAGAAGCTAGCACTCGAACCAAGATTCTAGGCCCGTAATTCTCGATACCCAATGCCTTCGCCAGTGGATCTGATAAAACTATATCCTTATTCAAGTACCCAACGCCAAGATGCGTCTGAATTAAGCTATCCGGCAAAAGAGTTCGAACCTGTTCATTCCAGTTTCTTAAAACCCGACACGGAGGAACCCATTTGTTGTTGTCCCCTTCTAGAAGGAGACAGTTCGATGTGCATAACTTAGATATGATCATTCTAGGAAGAGAAGCAAAAAATCCATGCACTTCGCCTGCAAGTGGAACATAACCCAAAAAGACGGAAATACCCTTTCCAGGACAATCCCGGAAACCGGGAAGGCTGCAGAAAGATCTCTGGGAATCCACAAACAAGCTTGGGAACTGTGATAGCAGCCATTGGTTCCATGGACTATCTCCATCAACTTCTTCCCTCGAAGAAGGAAGTATAAAGTCACCTTGGATGATAAACTTTAAACCATATGTTCGAAGAGGAAGAAATGCAAAAACATACTGTTGATCCATCTTTGGAATGTAATCACCGTTTCCAGATGCTTCAAGTGAAAATGCAACAGAAATTTCGGTAGTTTTGGCATCATCACGGAGGCTGTTGGCGTGCAATTTCCGAGACTCAACAAACCAAGTTAATGTTTCCTTCCCAATGGAAACGTTGATTAGTCCATTCCCGATGATTTCTTTCCTCATGATGATGAATGAACCATTAAGCATATTTCTGAACTTGATACATTGAAGACGATGAAGAAAAAGTAACAAAGATGGATGAAGATCTGAAAACATAGATGTGATATTCTCCACAAAAGTTTCTGTTAGCTTTGACTTGAAAGGAAGGACAATGCTTGTATTCCATTGGTGTATATTCACTTGATCAGCTGTATCTAATGAGACCAGGTTGCTGAATAACTCGATATCACAAGGAGACACGATTGTTGGCAAAACAAAACCAATTTGACCCTCGGTTAAGTCAAACTTTATATGAAATCCGTTTGAATGGATTTCTGGAGCATCAGTAACCTGCATAACGATCAAAATGATGTTTTCAGCAGATCGTAGATGATGCAAGAACTCACAGAAATTAAATTGCAAGAAGAAAAAAAGATTATTTGGTTCATATTAGAGATGAGTTTCCATTCATCATGCATGATAAGGGTGCCTTTGGTATCCGGACAAGATAGAACGGAACAGGTCAGAACAACTGTTTAGCGTTTGGTAAGACAAAACTGGACCGAACAAATAAAATGACCAATTTACCTCTAATGAGTTGTTTATATATTTTGATTAATTATGTAGGTTATTAAATTATAATAAAATAAATATTTTATATAACAAAATATATCATTAAAAAAATTCCGTCAAGACGATTAAAATGACACCAAAATAAAAAGTTTATCTAGTTTTGAATTTATGTTTTATATCTATTCTATATTATTTTTTATTATTATTATTATTTTTTAATAAATTACATAAATTAATCAAAATATAGAAATCATATAAAAATAATATTTTGGGGACAGTAAATGAAAGTTTAAAGAGCATATAACACGATAAATAAAATTTATACAATGTAAATAGAAAGGCGTATTTGATGTTTTAGAAGAGGAGTAAGTTTTATTTTGAGGTTGTATTGATAAACATAACTCTGTTCCAAGGTATTCTATGGGGTGAGGATGGAACACGCCTATTCCACTTTGTTCCACATAAAAGTCCAGCCAAACATGGAACAATAATACCTGTTTTGTTTTATTTTGTTCTGTCCTGTCCAGTGTACCAATAGCACCCTAAACGTGGATTCCATGTTGGAAGGTTATCAAATTTGGTAACGAAGAGTTTTAGTACGTTTCTTCCCTCAAAAAGGAAAATAATTAAAGAATTAAAGTTGACGAATTTTGTAACCAAATTTTGATACCCGAAATACTGATTTGAATCCGATGCCTTTCTTGCCAATGTACCCAGCACCAGATGCCTTCTTGGTAGAATTCCCAACATCACAAAGCGCTCTAATGTTCTCAGCAGAAAAACCATGTTCGTTATTCAGGACGACGATACTTTTCTCCTGAAGAATAAATGTCAGAGTCGGCTCCACATTTCTTGGATAGATATTATCATCAGCATTCTGAACCTACAATTTTTTTCAAAATGGCACGACCACGTTAAGACAGTTGCAAGAAAAAGAGAGGCATAAAAAAGGATGAAGCTAGACACTTGGGAAATTTACAAAAATAGCCAATCTGCCAAAGGGGTTTCATTCTCAAGCCATTTTCAAACCTCATTTCACTTTGCAGCCAATCCTTACGCATATGCGTAAGAATTGGTTTTGAGAAAAAAAAAAAGTGGAATCCTCACGCAGAAAATAGCCAAAAACCAATCCTTACACATATGCATAAGGCTACAAAGTGAAATGATGTGTGAAAACGGCTAAAAAGTGAAAAGAGCTTGGGAGATTGGCTATTTCTGTAATATTACCTAGAAACTTACCAGCTCTAGGAGAAAATGCGAGTCTTGTGAATATAACTCTTGTGAAAGACAATGAAGTGCTCTTCCTAAGCGAGCGTGTTGCTTCTTTAAAATGCTATTTTCCGCGATTGAAAGATTTGGGGCGAGACCGAATTCTTCAACTCTGATAGACTCGATAATATTAGCAGCATTTTTCTCTCTTTCAGACTCTGAAAAGGGTCGAATGCAACTGTCATCAGCATTATGCACTCTATGAGTAATCACGCTATTTCTTTCACAACCTTTATCAGGTTGGTTGACTTCAAGAGCCGAAATAACTTCATCTTTCGAAGAAAATCCCTTGCTTTTATCATCTTCAAGTGATTCTTTGGATGCAGACAAACATGTACAATAATCATCGAACCACTCAACTATTCCTAGCAATAATCCAAGCTCATGAAGCATCATATGATCTTCTTTACGTTTGCCTTCACGCAGAATCACCATAGGAGCATCTTTGATAATTAAACGAAATGCAGAAACCAATAACTCTGCTGCAAAGCTTCGGAACTCCTTAGGTAAATGACCCAAACAATCAATGAGAAATCTTGATGCTAAAGATAATCTCTGATCGTCTTTTACCACCTCGTCTGAAGAAAACTTTAACATGATTTCAAAACCATTCTTTGCATGGCATTTTAAAAGAGAAAAGGGTACATTTCGTTCACCACCATATAAAGCAATCAAAGATAGCAGCTTTACAGCTGCTTGAAAAGAAGATCCATGAAGAAACGCTTCAAGAAATGAATCCACAGTAGCTGAATGATCAAGACGTAAAACTTTCCCATCCGTTGTTGCTAAACAAAGCAGCTCATTGGTTTTAACATCACTCAACAGCCACCCCAAAAGAGGACCTAACGAAGGTGCAAACTTATAATCCCAATAAGACCACGAAGCTAGATCTACCAACATTGGAGCCCGAAGTAATTGTTCAACTGCGTTGTTTGTGTCAAGATGAGCGTCGGAAAAACCCTTTTCTGCTCTAAAACCAGATAGAGTTGAAGAAAATAACACTTTATTGGAGCTCACATTACTACCATTCTTGCTAAAAGTAGTCAGAAGATCTGCTGTAAAACCATCTTCTACTAGCGTAAGACCAGCAGAAGGGTATTGCATTCTCAATAGCTTGGAAACTGTCAACTTGTTTAAGGTTTCATGTTCCCCTAAGCTACTAGAAGCTTCCGATAAGAATTCAAGCAGATAACGATCATTCATGCAAACTTTAACTGAAGGCTTCTCACCTTTGTCGGTAATCAAGAAGCAATTTTGCCATGCAGCAGGTAGTAGGGAAATATGGTCCTCCAAAAAAGTGAAAATTTCTCCAAAACCAAGGGTCTCAAAGTCATCAATGGAAAATTGTACAGTTAGCCAACGTTCTAGGCTGTGGATCTCCTTTAGAAAGATCGATTGCTTTTTCGAATAAGAATTGATATCGTCTAGAATATGATTAGAAGACATGAAATATTCCTTTATATACTTCTGAACATCTTCAAGAGTAATATCTGGGAAGTGAACAAAACAAAAGAGAACTTCTGAGCAATTCTGATAATCAAAAACTGATTATTGTGACTTCAAGTCAGAATAATCAGTTTAAACACATATCCAATTACTCTCTTTGAAACGGAGACAGAATGAAAAGTGGAAAAATAGAACCAATAAAGGATAACAACATCGAGAAGTAAATAGCGCAAAGGGCATGTAACTTACCAACACGACCCTCCAAAACGTGCTTACTGGCAACTTGTACATCCTTTTCAGCTGGCTCAACGTCTGTGTTTACATCAACAGTACATGTTTTGGAGTTTGTATTTGCTATCACCTCATCATTGTTTGCTTGAGAAGTACAACTCATACGATCCCACAAACCAAACTTTATAGATGTAATCTATAACAAAACAAGAACAGCTTAAACATATGTACCCACCAGAGCTGCCAAACAGCACTTGTATTCACGACATCCAGATAAATTACATGATTATATCATAAGCATGTCAAAATAAAGGTACTGGTTTCTTTAACATTTAGGGCAACAATGTTAGATGTGATGTAACAACTCATCCCACATTGGGATTTGTGCGCTCCTTATAGGCTCAAGTAGTGGGCTACCTATAACTTCCACCATGGTTTTAAGTTGGATTTGAAGTTATTGGGCCAACATGTGGCTTTGGGCTTTGGGTGTTACAATGGTATTAGAGCCTATCCTTGAACCATGAGGATGGTGGCGCAAACCTCATCGGGTATGATGAGTACTCGAGGGGAGTGTTTGTAACATCTTAGGTGAATCCCACATCGCCAATTACAAGGAGGAAGATTATGGGCAGGCCTGACGAGGACGTCAGGAGTTTAAGCGGGGTAGTTTGTACTATTCATGAACTTTATGAGCTCCTCATACGCCTCAAGTTGTGAGCTACCAATAATTTCCACCATGGTTTTAACTTTTAAGTTGGATTCGAAGTTATCGGGACAGCCTGTTGATTTGGGCCTTGGGGTGTTACAGTCGAATACATGTATGAAAATAGCCGTAGTTAACTTACAGCAACGTTTAGCAATCCAACATGTGGATATGATGAACCCATCATATTTAGAGCAGCAGTCTTCTTCTTTGGCTTCATTTTATGATGATAAAAGTCAAGCATCTTCTCAAATGCCTACAAGCAAAATATAGCAGTTACAACACATGACTAGCGTAAAATACAATATAACAAATGCAGAAGGTAGGATCGAAGCCAAATGTTGATGAACTTTCACATTTAAAAGAAGACTAATCCAGATGATTCACTACAACACTGGAGGCAGATAAATCGGGATATAAGAAAAGATAACAAATCCCCAAAGGAAAATGAAGTTGATATAATGATCTGAAACATCAAAGTAAATGGAACAGTTCAAGCGAATGACTTACAAGATTATATCAGTTGCACTAATTGACCTAAATCGTCCCGATTTTTATAAAATATTTGACTTTAGGAGATGAGAAGAGGAGGGACTAGCGAAAAACCAGACCCTTATAACATGGCTAGTTAAGAATTAAAAGTAGAAGATATGAAAGAACCATTCTTTCTCATTAATGTGCCATTCTTTTACTTAAGCCAAGTGTAGGCTTTGTAGTTACAAACAGGTAAAAGTGGCATGGTATATTTGTCTTACTCGCATAAAATCTTCTTTCAGGTATTGGGATGAGAAGGTACTAGAGATACTACAGAGCCACAGGCCTAAGGAGATAGCTAGAAAAATAAACTGATAACTTCATATATACAGAAATCGTTCACAATCTGACATTTTTTTCTCATATTAGGCTATATGTATAACTCAAAAAGCGTAGCTAGAAAAAGTTAACGAGCATGGTAAAGAGTTCAACTAAAAAGTCCATTGGACTTGGGTACACGAACGCAATCGAATAAACTAAAATATAGTGTCATATGGTAAGGCTTATTAAACTAAAATGCACTGCCATACAGTAAGGGGTTGTTTGGTTGGTTTTCCATCAAGTCCTTAATGGATAAAGTTGTTTGTGTGGACTAATTTGTCTGTATGGATTGGGAAGGTTTTTGTTTGGGAGAGCTTTTTAATAAATGGAAGGAGCATCTTTTTTAATTGACAGGGGAAGGTTTGGAAAAAAACCTGGCTTTCTACATAAAGCTTACCGAATAAGTCACTATCTATATCATCAAGCCACTACCAAACAGTTACATATAGCTGACCTAATAAGCTGTGAGTCCCATTAAGCTCATTAAGCTGCTAACAAACAGATCCTAAGTCTCCACAGATGGCTTGATGTCCGCTAATGGCAACTATTAACAGTAGAGAGCAACATCATACCTCAACTACATTCTGTTTTTCACAAATGTCCTTCCACATCTTAATGAACATCCATGTAGTCCCATCAACTGCATTATCATTAAATCATGTTCCAAATCAGAATAATTAGAAAAATACAACCAATAAAGAATAATAACATTCAGAGTTCTAAAAGACGTGACATGGCGTCAAGACGTGTCTCCGATGACACATTGACCCCCGTAGCAGTTCTGTAAGAAGAGACAAGCGCCATGGTGTTTTAACGCTTGTTATGGCACATGATTTTTTGGATGTATTGTATGTCTTTGTTTGACTTTGTCCGGACGGTATGCACATGTGCATACAAGTAATTTGAAAGCACTTTGTCTGGTAATGCACATGTGCATAACATGCACATGTGCATAAAAACCAAGAAATAACTTCAATTACTTGTATGAACATGTAATTACCATCCAGATGGATGGTTACCAAGATATTCCTCAGTTTTTCATTTTTCTGGGGGTTTTCCCAGAACCTCCCTCTGTACTCTATATCCCTCTGTACTCTATATATGTGATACCAGTGTATGATATATAGACTTGCCACCTTAATCCATGCCTTGAAAAACATTGTGGCTCTTAAGGCTTGACCCCGCAGCCACGGCCACACCTCAAACCATTTAGAACCAACATTGCAAAGTAAATCACACAAATAGCATGTAACTTAACAACACGACTCTCCAAAACGTGCTTACTCGCATCTAGAACGTTCTTTTCAGCAGGCTCAACATCTGTGTTAACACCAACAGCACATGTTTTGGAGTTTGTATTTGATAGTAACTCTTTATTGCTTGCTTGAGGGATGGAACTCAAACGATCCCACAAACCAAACTTCATGGATGCAACCTGTAACAAAACAAAAAAACTTAAACTTATGTCCCCACTGAAGTTATCCAAAAAACCCTTATATTCATCAAATGCGAACAAAGGTTGGGTTCCGGTGAGAATTAAAGTTATGGTGAGAAAAGTAAGAAGGGATCTCCACCCTTGGATCAATCCTATTGAAGATCAATACTAATGCGGTGCACCGGATCAATTCCCGTGATAAGCGCAATTCATAGGGTGGGGTGAGATTAGAAGTGATCAAGAGCCCTGATCCCTTATTGTGTTTCTCACATTATCCTTCGTCATGCAGACAAAGGCCGCCATTACATCATAAGCATGTCAAGGTGAAAGTATTGCTTTCTTTATAGAAAATAAATATTCAGGGTAACACAGCCATAATGTCGAACAATCATATGAAAATGATAGTAGTTAACTTACAGCAACATTTAGTAATCCAATATGTGGATATGAAGAATTCATCTTATTTAAAGCTTTGTTCTTCTTCTTTGGCTTCATTGGACCATAATAAAACTCAAGCATCTGACCAAATGCCTACAAGCAAAAGGTAGCAGTTAGGAGACAGAGCTGGTGTAACATAGAATATAAAAATTGTAGAAGATGGAATATAAGCCAATTTTGATGATGTTTCACATTTAGATAGAGATGATTCAGTACAACATAGAGGGTCGACAAATCTGATATAAGAAAATATACATAAGGCCTACGAGGCATAATCTAATAAACAGTTAAGACTATGGATATCTAGAAAAAAAACCTTCCCAAACAAAAACCTTCACAATCTATACAGACAAAGTAAATAACACATGCAGCTTTATCCATACAGAACTTGATGAAAAACCAACCAAACAGCCCCTAAGTCTCAATAGATAGCTTGATGTCCACTAGATACTAGTGAAAATTATTAATAGTAGAATGCAAGACAAACCTCATGTACATTCTCTTTTTCACATGTGTCCTTCCAGGTCCTAATGAACATCCATGTATTCCCATCAATTGCATTACCATCTATAAATCCTCTTTCCACATTGTCGTTTAGAAACTCTGGTTTAAACTTGACCGCAAGATTCCAGTATTCGAGTGATTTATGAATTACATGTATTGTGCCACATTTAAGAGCAACACCATCATTGTCATGAGAAGAAGTCAAACTATAATCCATTTCAGTATCCGGACAAATTCGTGGCACTTGTGCAGCTGCTGAAGAGCGAGAACAGGTTGCAATTTGAGATGACAAGATGCCAAAATCATCGTTTTTATTGTTATCATCATCTCCAGCATCATCCTCGTTGTCATCAGGTTTCAACTCTACATCTAATCCTTCAGAACACTTCTTTAGCAAAGTGATTTCTGATCGCCTTCCACGCATGATATGGCTGATGTGCATACTGTAAATGTACATCAGCAGAAAGAAAAAAAGGGTAAATGCATAGGCTTAAATGCAATTACGATAGCTAGAAGACACAAATGTTTTATTGATAATTTAAGTCTAGAAAAAACAAGCATGCTTAAGGGTAAGAATCTAAGAGACAAAAATAGTGAACTGATAGGTGAGAACTGTTGTCAAGTGTCTAGTCTATGGTGCACGCTCTCTATATTTGCATGCAAGACATCTTACTCCCTCCATCCCATGAAAATTACTTCCTTCGCTCCAAAATAAGTGTCCACAATAGAAATGGCACACAGTTTTAGACACAAGTAATTATTACCCTTTTTAGTTAACCAAATGACAACTTTACCTCTAATAAATTTATCTATGTTATCAACTCTTAAATATATGTGCATTAACCAAGGGTAGATTTGGAAAGTTAGTAATTAATTTTGAAAGTGGACACTTATTTTAGGACAAACATAAACAGAAATGCAGACACTTATTTTGGAACGAAAGGAGTACAATTTCTTTTTTGGGCAAATGTTCAAGTTAAAACTACTTGTTTGTTCACTGTCATCATTACACATTGGTTTCATTAATTTAGCTCACATGTCTAATTTGAGGGTATTTATGCAGTATTCATGGGATATAATCAAGGTTCAAAATGGCATGAGGCATGGCATGGCAGCGACCTTAAGCCTTACACGCCACAGCGAGGACTCGGTGTTTTTTAAAGCGTGACACAAGGCAACAAATTTGTATGGCATATATATAAATATATCTATACATATAATGTGTTATATTTATTATTCACTAATATAATGCTATTAAAAAAATTTACATTCATATAAATTAATTAGTATTATATAAAAAGTTCGTGATTAGATATTCAAAATAGAACTTGAAGGGTTTTACAACTTTGTTTTAACCGTGAGTCCGTGACATGTGTGAACCCAAGAAAATGTGAGTGATCTAATTAACTAAGTTTGTAAAGATATAAAATTTATTAAAAGTGTAAAATCATAAAAGTTAAAAAAACAGCAAGCATGGAATTGTAAAATATATACCCCAAACTTTGAATCCGTATGCAGAGATTTTCCCGGCTTTGCTTTGTTCTCTTTGCTATATAATCCAATAAATCATCAACCGTAACCTTTTTCCTTTTGCGGAGGAGTATACTGAGATACGCAATAATTTGTTCACTCGTAATCTTGAACATTTCTGTGACATCGCATGCTATAGAAAAATAATGCACAACAAGTGGATGCTTTAACATGGGCCCCAATTCAAGTTCTTCGAAGCCTTTAATTCCTTCGCTTTCACAAATTGCCATCTCCAATTCATGTAGTGATGTGAGCTTTTGGACCCCAACAAAGCAATGTATAAAAGAGTTGATCTACAAGACGAATATCAATTGAAAAAAGTTATATATAACCTTACATAATTACTTAGGAAACCAAACATCTCATCTCTAGATGATTGCTAAACTGATTCTTTCGCAACTCTATAACATGAATAATTGATCAAATAATTGTCCATTCTCGATTCTCCAATTATGTGGATTTGTCCTCATTTCTACTCAATCAAGTAAAAAGAAACTCACAACGGTATCTTGATTTCTTCATGCACCATGATAACTAACAAGACCCACAAGCAACAATGGTGAAAATGACCATAACTTCAATTTATTTCCATTTCAAGTTAGAAATTATTTTTACCTTCTACTACATCCTTCCCATGTTATATCTGAAATCTAATTATTAAACAAATTAAATAACCAAAAAAAGAAATTAGTATTATGTAGACGTAATTCTAATCCCCAACAAATTCTCCAAAATTTCTCTAAAATGGAGAATCAAACTCGAAATCTACAAAATATATAGAGAAAGGGAGGCTCAAAGGAAAACCTTCAAAAAAATGAAAAACTTAGAAACACTATGGTCCATTCATTTGGTCGGTATGCACAAGTAATTGAAGTTGTTTCTTGGTTTTTATACACACAAGCATACGGCCCAGAGAACAAGGGTCTTCCTCAAATTTTCATTTTTTTATGGTTTTTCTCTTAACCTTGATTATATATATTCAACTCCATCAGATAAATATTGATTATAATATTAAAATAGTTTATACATATAATAAAATATTCTCTCTCTCGTAAACATTTAACATAGTGTGAAGTTTTGGAGAATCCGCTAGAATAAAAAATTTGACCAAAATCTCCATTTTTTTTTTTTTTTTTTTTTTTTTTTTTTTTTTGAAGAATCGCCCTAAGAACGATCACATGTGAAGGCCACTGTATCAATGTTGACTTAGAAAAAGTACAACCAAAATTGACCATGCCTATTTGCAAAACAAAATCCGTAGAATAAAATGTGTAACCATTTTCCTTGATTTCGAAGAAAACACTGTGTCTGCAATGCAGAAATCCAAAAAAAAATAACTCAACAAAGGTCTTTGAAAGCTAGAAGGCACTACAAATGGTTAAAGAGGTAGATCACTCGCGAATCGGGATAAATTTCCCGATACGCAAACATAAACGTATTAATAGATCTTCAGATCATTATAAGTAACTTCGAGAATTTTGATCATCATCTTTTATCTGTTGCAAAATTAAAGGACTTCTGAAAGAGAAATTAAAGCAATCATGAAAAACTTTACCTTTGCTTCAGTGAGCATGAGGCGATTGAGTGAGGGTACATTCTGCATATGGAACCCTAATGATTCAAGGGATGCCGCTTTTAGTATCACCAGTGTCGACTGTGCGACTCTCCATGCAGATATACTTTCGCCGGCGGCGAGAAGATCAGAGTGAGCCTTCACTGCAGCGCCGTCGATCCTCACAATCACTTGCGACAGAGATTCTGCATTTCGACTGCTTCCGGCGTAGCCTTGCGATTGCCGGCGAGGATGTCCCTGCATGTTCGAATAAGGCGGGAGAATCGCGATTCTTTGGTTCTTCGAAGTAAAAACTACAAGGTCGTCTCTTAGTCTTTAAGCATGTTTGTAATTGTACGGAGAAAAGGGACATGGGTTGTACAAGTTTCAATTTTGGTCCTTCAACAATATGGATTATGTTAAAAGACCCCTCTAAAGTTGCAAGATTTCAAAAAATTTACCGACATTCTTCGCTTTGTTTGTCATCTCTGGACTTTTTAAAGACTAATTTTATTTGCTAAGAAAACAAAAGTAGGTTTGGGAAGATACTTTTTAAAATATAAAGATAAAAAGTGGAGGGTGTATTATTGTCATCAAGTCTTGGTCAATAAGTGTTTTTTAACCCAATTAAATTTATTGGACACTACTTTTTATGGTTTATATGCTCATAATTTACCTACAAATATATATATATATATATATATATATATAGCATTTAAGGGATAAATGATTAGTTTATGGTAATCGTAAGATCCAATATAAATCACATGTTTGAGATATTTAAGAATATTTTTTAGATAAGCTAAAAGAATGATATATTGATTCTATTTTTGATAGCTAATAAAAATATTTAATTATCTTTTTAGAATGAAATATTTAATTAAAATTAGTTACTTAATATAACAATTACCTAATATACATCGTATTTTAAAGACGTTTGTGAATCAAGGTGTATTATAGTGATAACATTCACAATGTTTCACGTGTATCACAATGTATTTTATTTGTTTTATTAAATCTATCATAGTGTGCATTTTCGTTATTTCCATTGTTTTACAAATGGTATCACATCGGACATCTTGTATGCATATATGGGTATCACATAAGTTTCATCGAAGTAAGGTTCGTCGAATAAGATTCACCGGAAAGATGAGAGATGGGAAAGGATATTTATAGAATTCCTAAAATGCTCTTAATTAATATTATACATTATAATTATCAAAATTATTAATTTCCTAATTTAACATTTGATTTGTGCTTGAGATTGGATCTCACGGTTACCGCAACAAAGCAGTTCTCATTTGATTAAGCCCATATATATGAGAGAGGTTGGTTATTATACAACTTTTTACATTTGTACAACYAATACAACTCAATCTCAACCGTCCATTTAATTTGATGAATATGTGATTTTATATAAGTTTTGATTGTTTTCTAATATAAAGTATTGATCATAATTAATGAACTATATTCATCTTTTATAAATATTCAAATCACAATAAATAAACTCTCATCATTTCTATAAATATATCAATTAATTAGGTTACATTGGTTGTACAAATGGACATATATATATATATATATATATATAGGGGTAAGATCAAATGTTAACCAAAGTTTTTGTGTTGACTTTGTTAACCGATCTTGGTCATTCAATCTTTCAACAAACGGTTGTGATTAATTATGATAAAAACTTATTTTTTTAAATTTAAAATTGCATAAAGATAAGTGAACAATGTTGAAAAGGGTATTTAGGTAAAAAAAAATTATGTAACTCTCATATCATTAATTAATTGGGAGTTACAAAATTAAAATTTCTATGATTTTTTTGTTAATGTAAGAACCATATGAACACAACTATATATATATATATATATATATATATATATATGAACCATTGTGTCAAATACGAACAAAAATTTGACATATATATGAACTTGGACGGCATATCATTTATGAACACAATATGAACATAATAAGAATAACTGCTATACAAAAGAAAATAAATAAAAAAACAGGTATGAACACGATATGAACAGCTTGTGAACAATAGTTCCTTCATTATAAACACATTCAGGAGCGATACTTTGTCAATTGGAGTTTTATACATGCATTGCATCCACACCGTTTAAGGTTCACCCCTTGTTCATATATGTTTCTGATCTTATATGGTTGTTCACCCCTTGTTCATATCGTATTCATCTCTTGTTCATATCGTATAAAATATATGAACACATAACCCCAACGCTATGAACACCGGGTGCAAACACTTACACAAATATAAAGATTTGGTATCAAGCTTAAAAAATAACATTTGTGTTCATATGATAGAAGCAACATGAACACAATGGTCCATGATTCATAAAAGTCGGTATATGGCAATATGAAAATGGGACGTGCATGTACTTCGATTTGAACATGTGAATTAGGTACGTATTTTAATAATTAAAGAAAAAAACTATCAATACAAGATGAGTTATAAAAAACACAACACATCGTAATTAACATAATTTCGATTAAAAGGAATCTAAAAAAAATAAAAATCTATTACCAAGACATTCGTTTTTGTTAATTTCTTCAATTTCCGACATCGAACTCCGATTGTCATCATAAACTATTTTAATCTTATAATTGTTGTCGATTTATTTTCCATTGCGTTTATCCATATTAGCTTGATCGATACCGAAAATTTTTACTGCCGTGTTTTCTATACGAATTAAAAACTGATAAAACAATAAATATGGAAGATCAAGATTAAAAAAATAAAAATATTAATATTATAAATGCATATTTTTTGGGATTTGATGATTTCTAACTCCCTATTAATTGTTTGAGAGTTACATATCAAATAAATTTACTGAAATACCCTTGTAATTAAAATGTGAACATGACCTAAACCTACAAGAAGAATGGAATTTGATTGGTTGCCATGGTTTTCAAAGTTAACACAAAGTTGTTGGTTAACATTTGATCTTCCCCCTATATATATATAAGGTTGGGTTCTAGTGAGAATGAAGTTACAATAAGAAAAGATTTTCACTCGTGGATCAATCTTAATTGAAATGTCAACACTAATGAGGTGCACTTAAATGCACCGAATCAATTATCTTCTTAAACACAATTCATGGATGAATATGAGATTAAAAGTAATAAATGGTCATATCTCTTCTTACCGAAAGTTAGATGAGTAAATTTGGTGTAAAGGATTATGGTAGATGATTAAATTTGGTGGTATAAAATCATGAAAGAGTCGACATTAACTGAAAAATGGATGTCTTAAAACAATTGAACTTGTTTTATTTTGCAACGCTTTGATTAGTTTTATTTATTTGTTGTTAATCGTTTTAAACGTTATATCTAAGTACCATTTTCATTAATTCGGGTAACCGTGAACCGAACCACAGGTAACCGCCTTATTTCGATTCATTTCGATGTGGTTCTGTTCAACCAAAAATTCGGTTTCAATTCAGATAACTAAATATCCATGATTAATTTCACATTTTCCCTAACAATCAAACTAAACCATAAATACCCCTACCTTTTTCGTACAACATCACCTTTCTCAACCCACATATGTGGACCGGCCCCCTCCTTTACTTTGTTTTTCTTATGGATGTAGTTTACCTTCACGAGCAAGTAAAATTTAAAGTGAAAGTACAATTTTAGTCCTTGTAGTTCATAGGAAACTATGAAAGTGGAACCTATTTTGCAAACATTACATAAATGGTTAGAATGGTAGCATTTTGTTTTGAAATTAGTACACAAACTTAATCCGTTTAATGATAGTATCGGTAGTTAAGTCAGATATATTGTTTTTCTTACGTTAAAAAGTTAGTGTACAAGTTTATGTAATTTCATGTACAAGTGCGACTATCTTTTTAAAAAGTAATAATAAACTATTTCTCGTTTTTTCATAACTACAATTAGTTATACAGAGACAAATGGTTATTATTATTTTAATATTAAATACTCTCTTGAATGGACGATATAAACTTTTTTTTAATAAAAAATAACAAAAACACTAACTAACAAAGTTAGAGCTACGGTTGATTTTAAAATAAACCGTTGTTTACGGTGACTATTTTTGTAGTGTTTGTAAAAAAACCACTTCAATATAGTTTTTATTAACTACATGGATCATAATTGTAAGGTTACCCTATATTTTATTGGAGTATCTCCTACCATTTGGTAAATCATCAAATTTGTCGGTGATATGATTCTAAGGGGTCGTTTACCAAACATTTATCTGGTAAGTGCTTATCGGTAAAATTTAATATTATTATTTAATTACTGGGTAAGATTTTAGTTCATTAAAACGATATCGTATGCAACAATTTATCCGGTAAGCGCTTACCTAGTAAGAGTCGCTGCCCTCATTTACCGGGTAAGACTCTTGGTATTTGTTTCGTTCTTATCGGGTAAGATTCTTGATTTTTACCATTTTCATGCAGCGAGGTAATGTTACTTGATAAACGCTTATCCGCTAATTGGTGGGTTAGCGGCTTGGCGGTTAGGCGGGTTGGGTTTAATTGAGTTGTTAGCGGGTTGACGGTTTTTTGTGCACCCCTAGTCCTGCCACTAAGCTTATAAAAAAATCAATTATCTAGTTTAACACAATTCATATTTTATTGAAAGTTTTCTAATTAAATATAGTAAATTATTTGAATCAATCTAATTTTTTGATGTAAAATTTATTAAATGAAATATGGTTGTTTTTTATTGTAACAAATTTTATTAATAAATTAATTACTAATTATTACTGTAATATGTATATTTACTAATATAACTATTTTATTTTAAAAATGGTTTATATATAAAATATGTTATTTTAATATGGTCTTACAACTTTAGTATCTTTTAGGGTCTCTTTTGGCTTGCAAAATTGTTTAAAAGAGATTTGGATTTCATGGATGAATTTGGATTGGAATCGATTTCAAATTATTGGTGTGTTTGGTTTGTAAGATTTAGAATGAAATTAAACTTCGTAACTTTATGAACAATCTATTAAAGGATTACGAATAATCATAAAAATAATTAGTTTACATTTTTATTAATCGATTGTTATAAAACATATGTTTTCAACATTTCTTAAAACCTTATTTCATATAATCCTATCGAAATCCCGTGAAATCCTAAGCACTCTCTAAGGGTGCGTCTGGTTTGTAGGAATCCATCGAAATCTTATATAGAATTGGAAAGGTCAATTTCACTGACAAAGTTTCATTCCAACTTTTGGTTACCCATTAAATGGAATTGAATTCCAAACATTCCTTCATCTAATGATTTCACTATTCTTGCATAAAAGATATGGAATTGAAATCTATTTCATCCAAAAATAAATAAATGACAAAAATACCTCCATGACAACTAGTTTCTCTCATCTTAATTACCTTACACGACTTTTGCTTCCATTCTCTCGACTACTTCCAATCATCGGTTGCTTCCAATCGATCGAAGATAGGTACGATTTCTACTTACTTCGATTTCTGCATACGGTTTTTATTCCGATTTTAGTTTGATTTTTGCTTATCGAAGACGGGCACAATTTATTGTTTCCAATTTCTACTTGCTTCGATTTCTGCTTACTGTTTCCTATTTAACGACTTCATAATACCATTTTTGTTCCAATTTGTACTTCAATTTTTGCATATTGTTTCCGATTTCTGTTTCAACTTGTTCCTAACCTGTGTCCAGTTCTGATGAACATTCTCCTATTATGTCAAATTTAGATTCTCCATGTTTTTTGCTTCTTCTTATAACTTCCCAACAATCTATAATAATCCAAATTAATTAAACATTCCATGCAAAAAAACTATGAACTAATTTGAAAGTCATATTTTGACCGGACGTTTTCGAGATGCCGCTAACAACCAAATTTGCACATTTAGATGCTACTACCATACTATCAAGAGGATTAGCGCACAAGACTTCTAGTAAAGCTTTATTACTAGTTACCAAGCACAAGATACAAAAAAAGGATAGACCAGTAAACAACATAGGTGGCACAAAGAAAGGGTATTTTTGTTTTTTTTCCATCATTCCATACCAATTTTGTTGCAAACCAAACAGACAAATTCTAATTCACTATACATATTACATTCAATTAATGTCAACTAATCACTTGGTCAAACCTGATAACATTTCATTCTAATTCCTTCAAGATTCCAATTCATTTGACATGTTCCATTCCTTCAGGAATCATTATGCGAACCAAACACCCCCTAAGGATTTCAAAATCCTATGTTTGTAGGATTTCAAAATCCTATTTTTGTAGGATTTCAAAATCCTATGTTTGTAGGATTTCAAATTCGGACAATCCAACAAACCAAACATAAGATTGAAATATATTTGAAATACAAAACCTCCCAATTTCATTATATTCCCTCAAACCAAACTGAACCTTAGAGTATGGTTAGAGTTGAGACTGGTTTTAACGTTGGAGGATATGTTGTTTTTGTTGTTTTAAGGGTTTGTTTTTGGTGTCACGAAGGGAGATATTACAACTAAAGTTATTTTAATGTTGGAGAGTCGATTATTACAAGTTTGTTTTTGTTGCATATAGAAATCTTATGTGTTTCTTGTAGGTTGTAACTTCGTATTTTTTTAATCCTATTTCCTATGTATTAGAGCAATGGAAAATGCACCTATGTCTCAAAAAATCAAAGACAGTGATGAACCAAACACGTTAAGAAAACGGAAGGTAGAACGTCAAACGTTTGTGATCACTGTTTAAAAAAGAACTCTGGATGTGTTTGGAATTATTGTGGAAATGATTATGCTTATCATAGTAAGACAATTGGTACAACTTTTTTATGTAATCACTTAAGAAACCAATGTAGGTGTGATAAAATATAAAAAAAATATTAGCTTTCATACTAGCAATGATAATGAGGTGTCATTTAATAAAGAGAATGTCGAAAAGACGTGCTAGGTTTGTGGTTAGTGATGTAAGGGTGAAGGATTTAGATAACTTATTAAATTGTTGCGACCTAAATTTGGTATCCCAAACAGAATTAAGTTTTGCTAGAGATATCTATTGGTTGTTTTGTGATGAGATAATTGAATTGAAAAAAGAGTCAACACACACACACACACATATATATATATATATAGATGATTGTAATAACCAATAATTTTATTTGGTATAATTTTAGTATTATCTATCGTATTCATTTGTCTAACTTTATGTATATTACTAACCCGATAACCCAATCCAACTCGTCATAACTCACAAGGGTTGAGTTGGATTATACTTTTGAATAACTTAAATTGAGTTGAGATTTTCCAAACCGGTTGAGTTGTAAAAATGTCAAAAAGCATACAATCCAATTTGTGTACACCCCTAGATATATGATGATAAAAAAAGAGTAAACTACAAATTTGGTCCCTTTTGTTTGTTGTTTGTAACACTTTTGGTTTCTATAGTTTCAAAATTATAAATTAGCCATCATGGTATATAAAAACAACCGGATTTGATTCATTCCTCGAATGGCCGTTTAGAAAACCCGTTAACTCAAAGCTATTTTTTGTCTTTTTTAGAATTCTGTTTTATTTTCTATCAAAACTTAAATATCTTCTAGGTTCATCCACTAAAATAATGACACATGTCCACCTCCTTCCCAAAAACTTCAAAACCCTTTCGGCCCAGCCCTCTGAACTTCACCGGTAACTTTTTTTCCCGGCAATTAAGTGGCCATCTTCTCCGACATCGGAACAAAACCCAAATCAAACTTTTAATTTGAACCAAAGCCCATTTTCCAAAACAAAACACGAAAATACAATGTAAACAAATTGTTAATACAAATCTCTCATATCATATAGATTGCATTTGATACATGAGACGAGACATGATATGACGGAACAAACACACTGTCCCATGTGTTGGTGTGGCATGGGACATAACAAATAACTCACTGTCCCATGTTTGGCGTAACATGGGACAAGGACAAAAATTAAGACAATATGAGACAAAATAGGTTTTTTCTTGTTATACCAAAATAGGTAAAGTTGTAAAGTTAGTTTTTAATATTTCAGTCACGAACTTATTTATTTTAGCTTTCCAATCATCAATTGAAGTTGATAATTTTAGTTTGAACACGTTTGCATCAAATTATTTTATTATTATTAACATATAACTATACATTGATGTACATTGTAAGCATTAAGAAGTATAACACCCCAAAATCTCTTTACTTAATGGAAATACCGAAATACAAATATTAATTTTGTAACACCTCAAAACTTTAAGTTCAAGTACTTGTGAGTAGGATAAGTGAAATGAAAGAGGGCTAAATTGATAGGTAACTAAAATATGTTCAAGTGAACTTGGGTTGGAGGTTCAGAGAGTATCTTGGGCGACAACGGTTATGGAGACGAAATGAGAGAGGGGCAGAGAGTAATGGCTAAAATATCCGTCATTTTCTTTCACTCTTAGGTTTACCAAAAGAGAAGCAATAGAGATGTAAATACTTGCAAAAAACGTGATGTTTGGGTCAAATCAAGCGATGTATATAACCATGACTTGATGTTGCTTACACATTTTGCTATATCCCAAATGAAAGTTCGTTGGTATTAAACGATGTTTCATTGTGTCTTCAAAATCAGTTGAAAACATGCTTAATGATTTTAAAGTCGAGACAAACACGCGAAACTAATATTGAATTAATTGCATATTTCATGGATGATTAAATCAGAATTATGTGATGTGGCCATAAGTGTCATTACCGAGTTACCGGTAAAGAACGGCGGAAAACTGCAGATGATAACTGATAGTCAGTACATATACCAGAAGAGGTACTTATGAGACTGCATTATGGAACAATAACCATGACATGTGACTTCAAACACCTATGAGTTTGACTAAAGATATATGGATTGATGGAGACCCACTATGCAAAGTGAATGTATTGAGATCTCTAATGCATACTCATATGATATTGAATGCATGACGTTTTATGAAAGTTTTGTCATAAACGGCAGTGTTTTCTATTTATGACTGAAATGACAAAACCATGAACTCACTTAGCGTAAAGCTAACGTCAACATGTACCCCAGGATATGGCATGATCAAGAGTAGGAAAGAGCAAATGTATGATTCGAGAACGCAAGACTTAGGCCGTACGTCGTACGAACCTGACCAAAACTGCAACCAAATGCAAGTGCAGGGATGATTTATGTAAAATTTAGGGGGAAAAAAATAAAAATAAAAAGGAAGAAATTTAGGTCAGAGGAACCATTAAAAACCCTCCTCGCGGGTTTTTCTCCCCATCCGCAGTCTCCACCATGTACGGACAGCCACCGCACTTCAGCCGTCGTGGTGGCGGCCGAGGGCAACCTCCGCTGCAACAACCACCACAGCCACTTCTCAACCCTAGTTACCTTCTAAACAACAACTACTACCTCCAAACTCCAAACTTTCCAATCCTCCATCCGAATTTCCCCATTGAAAACCCCAATTTTCTCCCCCAAAGCATTAACTTCCCAATTGAAAGCCCAAACCTCCATAGCCAAAACCTTAACTTCACCCCTCATAATCAGTTCCCCAATAATAGAGTGACACCGCATAATGGAACTATTGAGAAGATTGATAAAGCCGTTGTAAAGGCACGCCGTGAGCTCATAGCCGCCGGAGAAAATGTGTCGGCGTTGAAGGTGTCACAGGCTGCCCTTGTAGTACTTCAAGCTGATTCATGGGATTCATTAGGGGTTCAAATGCAACATGTGCCATCTCTATATCGCCTCATGCTGACAGAAGGGAAGGTAAAAAGATATATAAGGGGCTGTTTAGTTGTTTTCCATTAAGACGTATATGATAAAAGCTGTCTGTGTGGATTAATTGGTTTTTATGGGAGGGTTTTTTCATAACTGAAACACGCCTGTTTTTTATTTGGAAGGTGACTTACTGACTTTCTGCAGCTTACTGAATAAGCCACTTTCAAACAGTCACTTATAGCTGACAAGCTGTGAGTCCTATTAAGCTCGTTCTAATAAACAGGCCAGGCCCTAAATTGTGTCCATAATTCCAAAATAGCGACACGTTCAACTCTTTATGCCAATCTTACTGCTTCCTGATTTCGAAGTTGATATGAATTTTAGAACTTTGATGCGACAGTTTACTTTTACATTAGACTTTAAACATTGATTATTTATGGTAATTCTGACTAAGAACTGTAAGATGCTAACGCGACGGAATGGCTTTACAAGTAAACAGTTTTTGGAACCACGATTATTTTTCAAAACAGTTTTGAAAGTAGGATTGTTTCAGTAACAATTTTTTGAAGTTCAAGGACTCAATTAGAAAGTGTGTTGCTAATTATCATAGATTGCCCTAAAACGCAAGGAACATGGAGGTATGTTTTGTTCAAAATGTGTAGCTAGGTGTGGTAGTACATCATATGTATAAGGAGAAGACTCTTACCGAGTAAGCACTTATCGGGTAAAAGACGCTTACCAACAATCCATTTGATGGCCGAGAATGTTACCCGATAAGGTGACGGTGGTAACTATCGCTCATAAGCGGCCCTAAGCACTGAAAACAAGAGTTATTGAAATATAAACATATTTCAAGAATTTTCAGGCCGAATTGGTGTCTGCTTTTATTTATTTATTTATTATTTTTGTATGTATGAGGCATGAAAGGATCCATATTCTCGATTGCTGTTTGAGTGCCATAACTGCTGATCACTTTGTACACTTTAATTCCGTTTCTCATACCTCAGTGAGGATACATGTGATTTTTTTTATTCTTATTCAGATAAATGCATTCATCCATTGCTTTGTTGAGGTCTGGAAGATTACGACCTTATTCGATTTAGAGACTGCAATATGCAAGAATGAGGGTGTTCAGGGGTTTGAAGAGCTTGAGTTGGGACCCTTTATCCGGCATCCTCTTATAAATCATTACTTTTGTGTGAGTTCTGATTCGGCTGGAGTATTCAAAATATCGAGCAAAGAGATAATTTCTTTTCTTGTTGAATTTATGGACGCACATAAAGGCGAAGAGGTTAAGGCTGATGAATTGTTGGATTTTATTGCTAAAAAGCGATCAGTTGATAGCAAGGAAATGCTTCATGTACGTATCCAAAGCTTGGGGTATGTTTTACAAGGACTACTCTTTAGTTTCTTAGCTGCAACTTGTTAGCATTACACATCTTCATGGTGGCAGTGTACATATTATCGTTTGACGTAAAAACTATTTCTTTACTAATTAAATATCGTCATTTTTCTTATTTGTAGTGCTTTTCATACAATTCAGTTAAATTTTAATTCTTACAAAAGGGTTTAAGGTAAAATGATATTAGAATAGAAAACACTGCTTTAATTGAAAAACATGCATCTTTGTTTCTCTCAAAAGGAAAGAAGTATTATTCATATATTTACTAACCAGTAGATTTTTTCCCGACTAAATGAAATAGAAGCATGTCCATCAAGGAGTTCTTTGTATGAAATTCTTTGTTCAGTCATCCTTTTTTGTGAATGCTTTGTTTTGATAGATTATATGTGTAACCATTTACAATTAAAGGTTCGTTCACTGCCCAAAATATTTGAAAGACTATAGTTGTGATCATATGTTAAACCTGACGGGCCGATGATATTTCAACATGATCTTTGCATTGTTATTGGCTTCTCTATTCTACTGGCAAGCTCTTTTGGCTTGCACTATAGAGTGCTTTGTTATCATTTGGTAACTCTTATAAGATTCGACAGTCAGGGTGCGTTTGTATCCTAGATAAGACAGGACATAACAGGATAGCACAATTGCTTAGTGTTTGGTAAGACAGAACTGGACGGGACATAATAGATAAAATGAAGAATTTACCCCTAATGAGTTGTTTAAATATTTTGATTAATTTATGTAATTTCTCAAGTTATAATACATTTAAATATTTTTTAAAACAAAATATATCATTAGAAAGTTTTCGTGAAGATGATTAAAATGACACCAAAATAGAAAGTTCACGTAGTTTCCAATTTTTATTTTATTTTTATCATTAATATTTAATGAATTACATAAATTAATCAAAATATAGAAACCGTATAAAAATTAATATTTTGAAGACGGTAAAGTGAAAGTTTGAAGAGCATAAAATACCATAAATAAAATTTAAAGAATGAATAAAATGTAAAGAGGAAGGTATATTTGATGTTTTAAAAGAGAAGTAGTAGGTTTTATTTTAAGGTTATATTGGTAAAATATAGGTTTGTACAACCTTGTTCCATCGGGTGGGGTTAGGGGTAAGGGTAGGGGTGGAACAAGCCTGTTCCTATCTGTTTCACATAGAAGTCCTACCAAATAAGGAACAATGATCCCTGTTTTGTTCTTACCTGTCCATTGTACCAAACGCGCCCTTGGGGGCATATGGTGTACTCTGATTTTGATGGATATTACCTTTAAGAGAATATTGATCTTCACTAAATAAATGTAACTTCTTTTTGTGTAGGATGCATATTGCTCTAATTCGGCAAGCAAGGCCATTGGAAAATGCCACATTAAAGAAATGTCGCTTGACTGCTGATAAACATAGGAAACGTCCTCTTTTCATGTCACAGAAAAAGCAGTTGGATGAAAATTTTGGTAACATATCCGAGTGCATCAAGTCATTTTCTTCCGGGCACAACAAGCACATACGATTTATATCTTCAAGTTCGGGTGACGATGACGATGACATCGAAAGTGATGGCACAGAGGATGGAACTTGTTTGAGTAATTATAGCAAAAACTCATCTCAGAGTATGAAAAGTTCTGATCGATTTAGTAGTTGTCCTTATCCTTCTGCAAGTGAGGAGATGACACGACTTGGAATATCAAGTGGGAAGGAAGAGAGTCCTTCACTTGATAGGTTAAATTGCAACGAGGGTGTAAAAAAGTTGAACAAAAAGAGGAAATCGGATGCAATAGACTGCAAATCTATTGCCCGCAACAAATCGTCCAAAAGGGATGATGTTGGACAGGATTCCGTGGACAACAAAAGCAGTAATAGGTTTAGCCATGGACATGTAGCTGATATGTCACTAAGCGATGATTCTATGATGACGTTCATTACTTTGTGGAAGGAGGCATGCAAAAGGAAGAACACATCTGAGGTTTGTGATTTCTTGTCTCTTTTGTTGGTACTCCACTCTTTTTGAGTGATGTGTTGTCTCTAGGGGTGTAAACGAGCCGAGTCGAGTAGCATGTTGTTTGAGCTTGGCCCGAAAATATAACATCAAGCTCGAGCTCGATTAACTTTTTCAAAGTCGGGATCGGGCTCGAGCTCGAGCTCAAATATATTTTTTCAATGTTTGAGCTCGAGCTCGATGTTTGTTTATGAGCTCGAATTTGAGATCAATTAACTCGTTTATCTACTCAAGCTCGATGATTTATGTTCTGATGATATGATTTGTAAAACATATAAATATGTTTTGCTTTGAAAAAGTGTATGCTAGAATAGCTTGGCTCGACTCAACTCGTAAAGTTTAATCGAGCTTTCGGTTGAGTTGAGTCCAACATTGGTGTTATGGAGCTCGACTTGTTAAGTTAAGCAAGCTTTATTTTGTGTTCGAGATCGGCTCGGGCTCGATAATTATTAAGCTCGAGCTCGAGTAGCTCTTTAAAAGCTTTACTCATTTACACTTCTAGTTGTCTCTCGTTTGAGTGCTAATAAAACCACATGATGCCGGAATTGGATATTCTATATCTTTTTGCCGGTGGTTTACTAACTTTCTTATTTTATGCTTCTCATGTCTCCAAGTGTGTGTTTGTACTTACTCCTAACCTCCATATCACTTCCAAGCATCGGATACTTCTATGATGAGTCTAACAACAGGAGCAATCTATCATTTTTTTTTCTCTCTGTTTCATTTTGACAAACATGGCTAATAGCTTGTTCTCTTGATGCCCCTTTTAGGTACTCAATCAGATGTTCCAGTTCTACAAATCTCCTTGTGGATCAAAGATGCAGAGAAAATTGGTTCAGAAAATTTACCAGTCCCACCCTTTAATCGGATTAACAAATGTTGCGGTTAGTCAATCACCATCTAGTCATCATTGCATATCTTCCATTTCTTCTTGGAAACTTAAAAAATTTCTGAATAACTAGGACAACCATCGATGGAATACTGTATTTGGCAATGCTAATTCTAAATACATTGTTTTCAAATCTGCGTGAAATGAATGGAATAATGGAACTCAGATGAAACAGATAGGAACTTACAAATTCTTATTTCTTCATTTCTCGGAACATTAGCAGAATGATCATACCACCATTTCCATTTATCCTGAATAAAGTCAAAGGAGTTCAGCATGCAGACATTATTTATGATTATAAATTTATATGATACGAAAACTTCCTTCGGTAACAGTTTTTACATTATAGGATTAAATGGGTCAATTTTGTCCCTTCTAATTATCGACAATTGTGAGGGTTCGCTTGGCAGTTTACAGTCGATAAGTCGATGTCCTTCCTTTCAGGTAAAATCTATTAAACATGGAATGTGGGATAGCATGTATGACAGTTTTCAAACTTTTGAGCAACAAGAAGAACCTTTCACAGCTTCAGAGGGTCATATTGATAATGGAAGGATAGAAACAGAACATGCTGATAGTCGGCTTGTCAGTAATCATGTCTCAAAACAACATTGTGGTGAGTGTTTCTGTTTTGACTCAGGCTTAATTGAACCCGACTGTACTTTAGGGAAATCTGATTCTAAGATTGTTTTCACTAGTTCAACTTTCTTTCTGGTATAGAATTAGTGATAAGGTTTGCCAAGATTGGATCTAATTAATTCTGCATCAAAGGGTTAAATTCTTTCTAGGAAGAATTCTCTCTATGCCTATGATACGATTGGCATGACTGGGGATCTTTTTTTAAAAGAGCAACAATTGCCTTTAGCAAATATTTTATGGGCCAAAATGGGTTGCGCAGGGTTGACTTGTTAGACACTTTCTTTGTCCAATTTTAGATTTATCGATGATTAATGTATAAAATATGTTAAACGAAAGCTATACTGTTAAAATAAGAATATACTTAGCGATTTAGAAGGTTGTAAGAGCATCTCCAACAGATTCTCCAAACCGGAGATTTTGGAGATTTTTGCTCGAACAGATTCTCTAGAACCTTCGTTAAAATAGAGGAAGTAGGAGAGAATGATGAAAATTTCCAAATTTGGAACCCAAAAATGATTACTTGGGAAGAGAAATGATTTTTTATATTTTCTACCTATGATAATCCTTGAAATTAAATGTTTAGGAGAGAGAAATAATATTTTATAAATTGTATTGAATATTTTAATAATATAAATAACATCGTAATCTCCAATATGGTGAAGTTGTTGGAGATGAACCTAAAATTTTCTTGGAGACTTTGATTTTTGATTCTCCATTTTGAGAATCTGTTGGGGATGCTCTAAGCATTTTAATACACGTCGGACGACTTTCAATCCGGTTAAACCATTTCATTTTTGGGTAGCTTTTAATTTTTTACTAATTTGACCGATTGAAGATAAAAGGTAACCCACATAGATCCATTTAGGAAAATGGGTCGAGTTTTGCCACCTCTACATGAGGTAATGTCTCATTGTTTATTCTCACCTTACATGTTTTTTTGTTCGTTTGTATGCACAATGCAGAAGTTAGTCTTGAAGATATATTGAAGAAAGTTTCTGAATTCTTTGAAGATAATCATGATGTTTTCGGTGATTTCAGTTCCTCTCACTTGATCTTCCTTAGAAGTGTTCACAAGTGTGAGGTATGGCTTACCGAGCAGTTTGTTGTTGAAAACTTTAAGTGCTTTGGATATGGTGATTTTGTAGCATTTCTTGAAAGTAATGTTTCTGTGTTACCTCCTTCATTCCAAAAGTACTTTGTGACTGATGGGACACATGATAAGCCATCTTTAGAGGCTTGCATATCCCCACAGCTATTGGATGTGCTAGTAGCACAAGCCTCGTATAGCTTATTAGAAACCGAAAATTTAAGCACTCAGAATGTTGTCGAGTTGCTTACGAGGCAATTCCCGTTAATACCTTTCAAGTTAGTTAAAGAAGGTTCTCAAAAAGCCCTTGAGGATGTTGTAAAGGCCAACAAAGGCAATCTGGTTTCTAAAGGTGTACTATTTTCAGCCGCTCTATTAGTGCCTCGTAATGTGAACGGTTCCTTGGAAACATGTATTTCTTCTAAGGATGCAATTGAAGTCTTACTTAAGGCTCCGATGTTGACAGATTTGAATATATGGTCACATTGGGACCTTAAGTTTGCCCCTTCTCTTGGCCCTCTTACTGTATGGCTATTAAACGAGATGAATGCCAAGGAACTGCTTTGCTTGGTTACTAGGAGTGGGAATGTGATACGCATTGATCATACGGCGACCGTTGATTCATTTTTAGAAGGTTTCATTCAAGGGTCTTCTTTCCAAACAGCCGTAAATCTGATCTCCCTGTTTGCACTGTATGGCGGTGAAAGGAATGTTCCCTCGTCCCTTCTAAGGTGCCATGCGGAAAAGGCCTTCAAAGTTATCGTGAAGAATTCTATCAATAATGGGGTGAAGGATCATCGGAATCATCAGAATCATCTAATGAACGATTTGTCCAATGAGAAAAGCCGACTCAATGATGGGACATCAAGTGCATCAAAATTTATTCTGGATTGTCTGACTTATCTACCCGTAGAATTTCGTTGCTTTGCCACTGATTTGTTGCTTTCAGGGTTTCGTTCCGCTGCCAAAGATGCTCCTTCGGCCATTTTAAGCCAGTGCAAACTTGTAGAACACCGTCTAATGGTTCATGAGTTAGGATTGTCTCTTGGTATAATGGAGTGGATTAATGATTACCATACTTTTTCTTTTACTGAATCCATTAAGTCTTCTGAATTTGATCAAGAAAAGGACATATCAACCAGTTATGCCCCTGCTGAAAAGAAAGGGATGTTATCTACAAAGAATGATGTGCAAAAAGAGGAACTTAAAGTAGTCAATGTCAATGGCAGAACCGTAAACTTTTCTGGTGATAGAAGTGATCTTAATCACAAGCAACATTCAGCTACAAGTAATTGCGAAAAGGAATCAGCCATGATTATTGAATCTATTAGGAGAGAAGAATTCGGGTTGGATTCAGATATCTCGGCTAAGGAGGATAGCATTCTGAAGAAGCAACATGCTCGCTTAGGACGAGCCTTACATTGTCTTTCTCAAGAGTTATATTCTCAGGACTCTCATTTTCTACTTGAACTCGTAAGTGCATCCTTTTCACTTCCTTCAATGTTTCTCTTTTGTTTCGAGGTGGGAAAATGGACGGGCCAGTGGGGCGGGTATGAGTCAAAGCGGGTAATTTTTAATATGGGTCAGAAAGTGTCGGGTTGAGTTGACCCGCCAACACTTTTTTCTCCAGTTCTTTTAGTTTTATAAATAATTAATTTATTTAATTTGATTAAAGCTATATTAGTAAAATAATTATGAGTAAATTATGTTTTTCGTCCCAGTGGTTTGTTAAAAATTGCAATTTTCGTTCTTATGATTTAGAAATTGCAGTTTTCGTTCCTATGGTTTGTAATTTATAGCTATTTTCATCCTTATAATTGAAACTTATTGTTGTTTCGGTCCCTATGATTTATAGTTCTTTACTGTTTTAGTCCCTTATATTTTAAAGGTAGACACTAGTCCAGGGACGAAAATAGCAATAAATTGCAAACCATAGGGACGAAAATTGAAATTTCTAAACCACACGGACGAAAATCGTAATTTACTCAAGAATTATCTATTTCTATAGTAAAGTGATCCAGGAGGTTATAAGTATTTAAATACACTTTGGGTGACTTTCTAGCCTTTTGATTTTTTATCTAAGTTCTTAAATTTTACCCATTTGACCTATTTGAGATAAAAAACACCCCAAATGGACCCGTTTTTGGATAAATAGGTTGAAATTGCCACCACTATCCGGTGTGACTATACATTTCTTTTCATGTTTATGTGTGGCATCGAACTATTTCATTTGTCTACAAAGCTTTTATTTTTTCGAAGCAAATCTTGATTTTGTTAAAAGCTAATATTTTTTGGTAAGTTTTGTTGACACGGTGATTCTGCTATGTAACATGCTCTTTCTCCTTCTCATCCCTAGGTTCAAAATGCCGATGACAATGTCTACCCTTGCAATGTGGAGCCAACTCTGACCTTCATTCTTCAGGAAACAGGGGTTATAGTCTTGAATAATGAGCGGGGATTTTCTGTTGAAAACATTAAAGCACTTTGTGATGTTGGCAATTCAACAAAGAAGGAACCTAGTGCTGGATATATTGGTAAAAAGGGGATTGGCTTCAAATCAGTATTCCGGGTATATAGACTATTTCTTTACTACCTGATATATAAGTTCCATTATTTATATTCTTTTATATAGACAAATTGCCCATAAATTACTTGTATGCATGTGTGCATACCGTCCAAATGAATGGTTATGTTATATGAGGGTGTTCCTCAGTTTTCATTTTTTTTTTGGAGTTTTCCCTGAACCCCTCTCATTTTTTTTGGGTTTTCTCTGAACCCCTCTCATTTTCTATAAATGAATAAAATCTGCATTTGAAGGAAGGTTCATCTCATCTTTTGCTCTACAACATCACATTAGTTTTAGATATTGCTCATTGGTAAGTTGTATTTCCAATTGTGCCCCCAGAACATGCACACATGAATCTGAAACAGGGGTGGAACCTGGAATTCTCTTTAGGGTTAATCTATCTTAAGTATATTGTAGATTGTTTGTGCATGCTTAGATGTATTGTTTTAATAGATCTTAGGGACTGTTTGTTAGCTGCTTAATGAGCTTAATGGGACTCATAGCTTATTCGGTCAGCTATACATGACTGTTTGATAGTGTCTAAAAAGTGACTTAGGGGCTGTTTGGTTGGTTTTCTATTAAGTCCTATATGGATAAAATTGTCTGGATGGATTGATCTGTTTGTATAGATTGGGAAGATTTGTTGCATCTGGGCTAATAAGTTTATGCTAAACTGTGGGATTTCTTGCTTCTTGACTTCATACTTCTTCTATTTGATCTACTTCCAGGTTACTGATGCTCCGGAAATCCATTCTAATGGGTTCCATATCAAGTTTGACATAAGCGATGGTCAAATTGGTTTCGTTTTGCCAACGGTGGTTCCACCTTGTGACATTGATTTGTTTAGAAAGTTGGTTTCTGTGAATAGTGATCCAATGGACGAGAAATGTTGGAATACGTGCATCGTGCTTCCTTTCAGATCAAAGAAAAACGAAGCCTTTTCAGTCGAGAACCTCATTTCCATGTTTTCTGATCTCCATCCATCCCTGTTGCTCTTCCTTCACCGTCTTGAATGTATCAAGTTCAGAAATCTTCTAAACGATTCTCTCATTGTCATGAGGAAGGAAGTTGTTGGAGATGGTATTGTAAATGTTTCTCTCGGGAAGGAGAAAATGACTTGGTTTGTCAAATCTCGTAAACTAAAAGCTGATCATATCCGTCAGGATGTCCAAACAACCGAAATCTCAATGGCACTTATGTTGGAGGATTCGAATGGAAACTACAGCCCGAAACTGGACCACCAGCCGGTTTTTGCTTTTCTTCCTTTACGCAATTATGGTCTAAAATTTATCATCCAAGCCGATTTCATTCTTCCTTCGTCAAGGGAGGAAGTCGACGGAGATAGTCCATGGAACCAGTGGCTGTTATCGGAGTTTCCAAATTTGTTTGTTGGTGCTGAGATGTCGTTCTGTTGCCTTCCTTCTTTTAAGGAGAATCCCGGAAAGGGTGTTTCAGCATTTATGAGCTTTGTTCCGCTTGGAGGGGAAGTGCATGGATTTTTTTCTTGCCTTCCACGTATGATTATTTCTAAGTTGCGTATTTCTAACTGTCTACTTCTAGAAGGTGACAGCAACGAGTGGGTGCCTCCATGTAAAGTACTGCGAAATTGGACGGAACAGATTCGTTCCGTGTTGCCAGATATCTTGATGAAGGAGCACCTTGGCGTTGGGTACTTGAATAAAGATACAATAATATCGGACTCCTTGGCTCGGGCATTGGGGATTGAAGAGTGTGGACCAAGAATTCTTCTTCAAATTATAACATCCTTATGTCGTATGGGTTCTCTAAAATCGATGGGTCTCAGTTGGCTATCGTCTTGGCTGAATGTTTTGTATCTGATGTTGGTTAATGTTTCTGAGCATAGTTCGATAGATTGTGGAACTCAGTCCGATATTATAAGTGCCCTTAGCCAATTACCATTTATTCCTCTAATGGATGGTAAGTATGCATCAATTCATGAAGGTGCAATTTGGTTGCATACCGATGCCCGAGTTGATACCGAGCATGGTCTTGAAGCTTTTGGGAAGTTGTATCCCAAACTTCGAATTGTTAGCCCTGCCCTTTTCAATGATTCTTCTGGTGTGGAAAATGTAAACCAGATGCTTTACAAAGTTGGAGTTCAGCGGTTATCTGCACATGAAGTCCTAAAAGTGCACATCTTACCAGCAATTAGCAATGAAAAAGTTATGGCAGAAAGTAAGGAATTGATGACCGAGTACCTTTCGTTTATAATGTTTCACCTAGAATCACCTTGCCCCGAGTGTCTTGTAGACAGGGAGAACATACTGTCACAGTTACGTAACAATGCTTTTATTTCTACAAATCACGGGTACAAACGGCTTATTGACGTGCCAATTCATTTTGGTAAAGACTTTGGTAATCCAATTGATATGAACAAGTTGGTTGGTGGCACTGATATGAAGTGGTTCGAGATTGATAGCAGCTATCTTAAACACCCAGTCTACGCATCCTCACCTGGAGGAACATTGAAATGGAGGAAATTCTTGCAGGAATTAGGAGTCACCGATTTCGTACAGATAGTTCAAGTTGAAAAGAATATTGCCGACATACCTCATACCGTTCTCAAGAATATGATGTTAGATGATGAATGTATATCCTCGGGATCCATCGTCAAAGACTGGGATTCTCAAGAGCTAACACATTTGTTGTCAAACGCTTCCTCAAATGGCAATAGGGAAAAGGGTAAATACCTCTTGGAGGTACTTGATACACTTTGGGATGAATATTTTGGCGATAAGCTTACAGGTTTCTGCAGTGTCAATGGACAATGCAAGCCTTTTAAAGCTTCTGTTATAAGAATCTTTCATGGTATTCAGTGGTTGGCTTCTAGTATGGATGATCAACTTCACTTTTCTAAAGATTTGTTCCATAAATGTGAGGCGGTGTGTGCGGTTCTTGGTGACACTGCACCATATGTTGTGCCAAAGGTTAGTTTACTTTATTGCTTATGCTTTTGATCCATCAAATTGGACTGTCAATTCAGTTTTCAAGGAACAAAGATGGGTGTCATCGTATCAATTTGATATTTTTGACTTGGACTATCCATATTACATGGTACAGAAGATCTTAAATTGAACAACTTGTGTCAATTTAACAACTATGTGGGCATATATATATATATATATATATAGGGTCAACTTTAGGGGAAAACCACAAAAAATGAAAAATCGAGGAAAACCGTAGTGCATTCATCTGGATGGTAGTAATTTGTAAGAAATTTGTCTGGTATGCACATGTGTATAACATGCACACGTGCATAGAAGCTAAAAATCAACTGCAGTTACTTGTATGCACATGTGCATATTATATAGATGAATGGTTACCATAGTGAGGTTCGGGAGAAATCGAGATTTTTAGGTATAATAACCTTAAATGAGATTTTAATTAAATCTATGACCTTCTCATGAGGATAAATCCATTTTTTCTTTAATAGGCTAGGAGGTCAGGAATTTAAATTAAAACTCATTTAAGGTCATTTTTCTAAATGACCCCGGGGAACCCCCACAAAGAAAAAATGAAAAACCGAGTAACACCCCCTAATAACCGTTCAATGTTTCTTGGTTCCTATGCACGTGTGCATGTGCATACCGTACAAATGAAAGATGAATGGTTACTAAGGTGTTCCTCGGTTTTTCATTTTTTTGCGGTTTTCCCCTGAACCTGACCTTCTATATATCATTGGCCATCATTCTGAAATTCTTCCTTCGACATCCACCTCTTGAATACCCCGTCATTTTCTGTGGCCTGATTTTTGTTTGAAATGAGGACATGCTTGTAAGTTTAGTTTTTCTTTTATTAGCCAAACTATAATTCAGTAGAACTATCATCCTGGATGGACGAACTCCTGCACTAATATTCGTGATATATGTCGTCATTAAATAGGTTAACAATGTGAAGTTGTTGAATGATATTGGCTTGAAGAATATAGTTGCTCTTGATGATGCTTTATCTGTTCTAGAAGCTTGGAGAGAATATGAGAAACCTTTCAGGGCCAGGTATTACTATGCAACTCTTTCAGGAGTATATGTTTTTGTTTTTTGTGTGTGTGAATGGAGTGAGAACTCTTACTTCACTTTTGATTAGGAGAGAGTTTTACATATACACATGATCTTGTTATCACAAGTGTCATCGTTGTATACCACTATGTAGTTAGTTTGCCTCAAAATAAATGTCCGCATTTCTGCTTTAGTTTGTCCCAGGATACATGTCCACATTTATGTTTTAATTTGTCCCAAGATAAATGTCCACTTCTAAAAGTTAAGTGCATACTTTCCCATTCTACCCTTAATTATGAGATGGAGAAATCAATTACTCCCTCTATTACAAAGGGTAAAACTGTCATTGAGTTCACTAAAAGTGTAATAATTACACTTTTCTGAAACCGTGTCTTTTTCATTATGGATACCTATTTGGGGATGGAGGGAATATAAGTTTGTTTTGTTCTCTTCTATTTTCTTACCCTCTCTTTGACTTACTTTTTCTGATTTTGCTTACCAGCATATCTCAAATGTCCAAGTTCTACACATATATATGGAATGAGATGAACAACTCTAGGCAGAAGATAGTGGAGAATTTGCATTCTCAAGCTTTCATATTTGTACCTTACTCGTTTGGCTCTGCGCATGAAGTTGTATCTGGTTTATTCTTATCTCCCCATGAAGTATTTTGGCATGATTCTACCAGTTCAATGGAACAAATGAAGTCGATCCATCCTCAGCATGATCGACATATAACCCATCGTCCTTTCAGCAAGATGTTATGCAATATCTATCCTAGCCTCCACTATTTCTTTGTGAATGAGTTCGGGGTAGCTGAGAATCCTCCTCTACTTAGCTACCTTCAATCATTGCTGCAATTATCATCTGGGATTTTGCCATCAGGGGCAGCTAAAACAGTGAGTAAAACAATATGTCATATTTGTTTATATATATATATAATATATATATATATACCAATAACGTTGTCCATAATTCTTTTGTTACATGTGTTAGGTTTTCCAAATTTTTCAAAAATGGGCTGATGGATTAGAATATGGGTTTTTGAGTTCTGATGATATTGACTACTTGAAGAAGAGTATGGAGGAAAAGGAAATGACGGTACTTCCAACCGTGCAAGATAAATGGGTTTCCTTACATCAATCCTTCGGTCTTTTATGTTGGTGCGACGATGAGCAGCTAAGAAAGGAATTCAAGAACTTGAGCAATGTTGATTTTCTATGTTTTGGGGAGCTTAGTACTGAAGAAAAACAAATGCTTCAGGATAAGGTTTCTGTCCTATTTCGGAGACTGGGAATTCCTTCTCTTTCTGAGGTACTCTCTCTCTCTCTCATACACACACACATATTGTAATATAGGGATATAGGGTCCGGTTCAAATAAGAAAGCTAAATATCATGAGAAAGTAAGAAGGAAAGATTCATATGTGAATCATTAAAAAAATCCATTTAAAGATGCATATGTAAATCCATTTGAATAATCTATAACACCCGCTCATATGCACATCTTCAAATAGATATTTTCAGGTTTCTATGTGAATCATTGAAAAAATCCATTTGAAGATGCATATGTGAATCCATATGAATAATAAATAACGCCCGCTCGTATATGCATCTTCAAATAGATATTTTCAGGTTCATATGTGAGTCATTGAAAAAATCTGTTTGAAGATGCATATGTGACTCATATATGCATCTTCAGATATATATTTTCAATGTTTCATATATGAACCTTTTTCTTCTTACCTTCTCACGATATTTTGCCTCTTATTTGAACCTTCCACTAGGGATATAATATAAGTAAAGTTCAGCGATATCAATTAAGGACTATGTTCTATATAAGTTTGAAGTATATTATATCTTACGCAGGTTGTGACTCGTGAAGCAATATATTATGGCCCGACAGATAGTAGTTTCAAAACTTCATTGGTAAGCTGGGCTCTCCCATATGCTCAGCGCTACATTTACAACGTCCATCCAAATGAATATTCTGAACTCAAGCTATCTGGATTCAAGAATATAAATTGTCTGCGAATTGTTGTGGTGGAGAAGTTGTTCTACAAGAACGTTATAAAGAGATTTGGTATTGAATCTAATAAGCGATGTGAATGCAGTTGTCTTCTTCAGGACCACATCTTGTATGCAACCCGTGAATCTGATACCCACTCGCTATTTATGGAACTTTCTCGTTTTCTAGTTGCTGGAATTCCTGAATTGCATTTGGCAAATTTCCTTCACATGATTACAACAATGGCAGAATCCGGTTCTACGGAGGACCAGATGGAGTTCTTCATTATGAATAGCCAAAAGCTTTTGAAGCTGCCAAATGAAGAATCACAGTGGTCTTTAGTATCCATGCCATTGCCGGAAGAGGATAAGGATGCACCAACAACAAGCTTTGGTTTGTCATTAGATGATGTAAATCCACCTCCAAAGCCTACTGCTAAGAAGTTCGGAAATAACTCAAGTTGGCCACCAGTGAACTGGAGAACTGCACCAGGGTTTGAATCTGCTTTGAAGACGAAAGCATTTACTCCTGCTCAAATTAGAAGGGATGTTACTGAGGGATTAATTGAGTGTGATGGTGACTGGATCATCGAAGAAAATCCAGCCTCAGCAATACCTGCAGTTATCTTGGAAGAAGATGAAGTTGTAAAAGACCGAACAGATTATGGAATCGAAAGGGATCCTTCTGGTATGAATGTTGGCCATCCAGGTAATCAAAAGGATATAATTTCTTCTGATATGAATGCCGGATCTTCTGCAATAACCAGATATAATGGCTCGAACGCTAGTTCATTCAATTCAATCGAGAGAGATCAGCTATCTTGGGGCACAATCACACCACAACAGGTGATAACTGGGAGAACAGGAGAACTTGTGGCCTTCAAATACTTCTCCAACAAAATTGGTGAGAAATATGTGAGATGGGTGAATGAGGTTAAAGAATCGGGACTGCCTTATGATATTGTTGCTGAAGGTAAAGATAAGAGCAAGGAATACATAGAAGTTAAAGCAACATCAAATGCAAGAAAAGATTGGTTTGTTATAAGTGTAAGAGAGTGGCAGTTTGCTGTTGAGAAAGGCGAATCTTTTAGCATTGCGCGTATTGTCTTATCAGATGGAAAATCGGCTCAGATCACTACTTACAGAAATCCAGCAAAATTATGCCAGTCGGGGCACCTTCAGCTAGCTATTCTGTCGAATAAATCTTAAAAAAATGCACCATGGATACATACATACTTGTATAACTCTGGTCCATGGATGGTTTGCTTCCATGCATACAAAAAATGATGCACGTTTATTAAGGCATTTCTGGAAAAGATGGCGCAAAATGGTTCTTCAAAAGGCACTGAAAACGGCATCTAGAGATGGCACAAAATGGTGTCGGTACCAAAAGAGGGTATCATACATTCAAGATATATATGACCTCATGAAGCTGCAAATGCTTTGGTTGTGTACATGTAATCACAGATGTTACTAGCTACTGTGTAGAGGCTTACAATACAAATTTTAGCAATAGAAATGGCAATTGGGAACAATAAATATTCAAAGTTTTGAAACCTGTAAAGCCAATGATCTAGTGGTTTTACTTTTTAGCAATAGAAATGGCACATTGGTCCCTTTATTTGGCAAAGAAATTGAAAAACCAAAATTTTGAAACCTGTAAAGCCATGATTTAGTGGTTCTACTTTTAAGCCTGCAAAGCAATCAGAGCCAAAATTAACTGAGATCGAGCAAACTCGATTTGATATTTTTGAAGATGCTGTTTGTTTTTAAAAAACTTCTTATTCACCTTTTATATCCTACAAGACTTTCATGTCATAAGAGCTTAAAACCTCTTATTAGAGAAGTAATAAAACAATGTTCCATTATAATACAAGTAAAGTAGAAATATTATGAAAATGGGAAGATTTTATATACATTATTAAGTTGTATATGATACTTTCACACACATATTCTTAAAAAAATTCTTTTTTGAAGATAAAACCTAAAAATATTTTATCATTAAGATACGTTAGTATAAATCAATAACTGGATAACTCTTTTATTTATTAAAATATATATCAAATTAAATATTATATTAAAAATGTAACTTAATCGAGTTTATAAGCAGGAGTGTCAATTGTCAAGATGTTTTTTCAGAAAGGAGAAATATAATAATTTCGAAAATGAGAACATCACCCAACTGGAGGAGCATATGTAAACCACTGGTCCCTATGTGTTTACTACATTATTAGTGAATAGTGACTGTGATTTGCAAATCCTTACGAAAATCGTCTCCTGCCTCAGGTCACTGAAAGGGAGCGAGCAATCGACATGATATATTTGCTCACATTCCGGGCGAAGGTCGATCATGGCTAAGACTCACTAACATTCTCTTTGCCAGCAGGCTCCCACTTGCTGGTTCCGGGCTTGCTGGCCAGCCTATAAGATGAAACCGAAGGATTTGATCCAAAAGGCATACACCGTCCATGAAAGAAAGGGACGACACAATCTAGCACATATATATAGCTTTCTTAACCGTTGCCGTTTACCAAACGCTTACTCGGGTAAATGCTTACCAAGTCACATTACCTTACCGGATGAATATGACAAGGACCAAGAATCTTACCCTGTAAGAGCAAAGACAACGGCCGAAAGTCTTACCCGGTGAGGATTACGACTCTTACCATGGTTAGCACTTACCGGGTAAATTGTTGAAACGATACCGTTTTGGTAGACTAAAATCTTATCCGGTAAATAAGTGATAGTGTTGAATTTTGCCGGTAGACACTGACCTAGGTAAGCGTTTGATAAACAGCCTCTTAGTTTTCTGGCAACTTCGATTCCCATGTAACATCAGTCATCAGTAGAGGAAGCTCGATCCACACTTACAGATCCCCAGGGGATCAAAGTTGTCGAGCCAAACAGTTCTCTGGCAAGCCTTTCCGTTTCCATCAAAGGAGAGCCTGCCTGAAGGCGTTTGTCAATAGATGATCAAAAAGGGGAGTAGAAGCATTTGAGTTGGAGCTGGGTTTTGAGATTGAAGATGGAGAGCGTATCTGAAGATGTTCGTCGAGAATCAGAAGGAGGAGAGCTGAAAATGGTTCAATAAATCAATGGTTGATCTTACTTTTCCAAGTCAATGAACAATTTGAATTTTGGATCTTAAACGGCATTCAGGTGGGTAGTAGTGGTCAAGATCATCCTATTTGTTTGAATAGGTGGAACGCCTAGATTTACTATTCAAAAAGTTTAATATATCTTCCAACATACAGTCCAGAGTCTAGCCAATACCGGGCTCTCACACCCCCATCCAACAGAGGCTTGACGGACATAGATTGTCCCTGCTGGGATAGACGGACATAGATTGTCCCTAGGGGCTAGATGGATACAGATTCTACCAGAGTGTCGAGTCGCTAGTGTTGTATACCATAACCATGCGTGAACACCGAATATATGTCTAACTAGGGGTGAGCACGGGTCAGATCGGATCGGTTCGGACCATAAATCTGAGGGTTAGACACCTCAGATTTACTTTCCAAAAGAGCCCAAGAGGCTAGACTGGCACAGATTGTCCAGGAGTGCTGGCCGGGGATAGACGAGTATAGATTGTACCAGAGTGTCGAGTCCTAGATTTGTAGACCACACCATGTGTGAATATCTGTGCAACCCCCAGATTTACATTCTAAAAGAGCCCAGGTGAGAACGGAGGTTTCAACATATATCGAGTAGAATTGGTCCAAGTCTAGCTATCGTCGGACTGTAACACAATTATAGATCAAATTTGACCCAAGAGGAACTCTAAAGGACCTATCATCATATATGCAATTTACTATCCGAAAGAAAGAATAGCCATATTATTACTAATAAGAAAGTAATGAAAAAAGGTATGTCCATCTTATTTCCTAATTGTCGTAAAATCTGGCATAAGAGCTGCACGATTTATACCCTATGCGACATGATGACAGTAAGTAAGAAAAAGGTCAATCAATCGTGAAGTTAATAAAAAATATGACCTGCTTGCAGAGGCCAAACCGTCAGATGAATTGCTTCAGAAATTCCGTAGCCACTAACCTTCCTCTCATGTTCATGGTCAACTTCAGTTCAGTCATCTCTTTATCAATATCCTGGAAATGAACTCAAATATGAGATATTTTTTTTTTTTTTTGCTTTTCTACTTGCAAAGAATGATTAAAACATCAAAATTTTCAGTTTAAGTCTTTTAGAGAAGCAAAAGCAATGCATTTTAACCCCATCAACACAAGATTAGTGAGCATTGGTGAGCAAGCAAGTTGGCATTATGGCATAGGCTTAAGTAAAGGATGTTCGTTCTCTACTTCGTTCATAAAGATTACTAAAAGGCAGGTGGTTCCTTGGGATAATGAATCTTGTGATTAGAAATATAAATTGGAGGAAATACTTGAAGATAATTAATCGAAATCATACCTCCATGAATTGCAAAATGAAATCAATAAGCTTCTGCTTTTGCATCTCTTCACAGTGGTAACTAGTTATAAGAAAACTAACATCATAGCCCTGAAAATGGAAAAAGAGATCCAAGTCTTGAATTAGTGAAAACCAGGTTTAAGTTAGAGTTCATGGCAGTGACAATCAATTTAAAATACAACATTTGATTTGACATATAATTTGATATAAGCCTTTGATTGTAGACCACAATAAAGACAAAATATAGGAAACTTGTGGACTACAAGCAAAGTTGCTAATTTTAAATAATGATTACTGAAGTGCTAAAAGGAATCACTGAAGTAGGTTTAAGTTTAACCCAAATATAAGCACATACTAGAACACACAGACAAAACTAACATCAGCTCATAACAAGAAAATGTTATGCACCTGTACAGGCTTTCTCCGTAATACTTGAAAGGCTTCGGCCCTCATCGTCAGAAATCTCAGAAACTTTTTTGTTAGAATGTTTTCAAGCTCATCTGCCTGCTTTAACTATATACCAACCACAGTAAAAAACAGAAATGGAGAATCAGCAAGTGAGAATTAAATTTAGCTTCCAATTATGTTCATATCCCCCCCCCCCCCAATATTATTGGTATGTGATTGAGGAGGAGATATGAAATTTGAGTAGTGAGACTGAGGAGGGGATAAAAAGATGAATGGTATGTGAGAAGGGGGGTATGAATAGCAACCCCTTCATTTATACCAATTTCTTTCCATTGTTTATTATGTGGGTCCCATTTTCATTTCTCCACATATCAATTAAAGAAAGGGACCCACAATATATCCGATAAACTAAAATGTCACAAATGGAAATACAAATCTAGAAGCTCAATACTCGAGCATCAGAAAGTATGCTAGATAAAGCAAATAAGTGATTATACATTTAGTGCTATTACCTTGATGCTCATGCGAACTGAATTAATAGATGCTTCTATCAAGCATTTTTCAGCCTCATTTCGACAAATCAAAACCTGAAATGGCAGTCTGAAGATAAACACATGAAAATAGAAATAATCAACTGGATGAGCAAACACTACCAATCCAACCATCGGATCATCCAATTGTTAAGGTGTCTTGCACATACAATGGAGAAAAGAGGATATATTGTGTGTTTCTTAAAATCCATGAACAAAAGTTTGTTGCCTGAGTAGAAGACATACCAGCAGGGCATATCTGGAAAACTGTCTTAAACAGGTGATATATCATCCTAACTGATGCTAGCATGCTATATTTTAGTATCAGTCTTGTTAATTGGTGTTCTTAGAACTTCATTCCTTTGGTTTCAAGAAGATTTCACTTGTCATCATAAGGAGTATCTTCTCTTATCACAAACGGAAATAAGTTTTCTACCCTAAATTCATACATATTTTGATGATTCTTGCTTAGAAATTGCCATATGAGTCTCATGAAGTGGTAGCTCCGAGGGGATGAACATATTATTCGAGAGGAAAGCAACACCATTGCCTCAGCTCCAGTAAGGACAAACTTATTGACATTCACATTTGCCATCATATAGGATCCTCTTGCAACTCTTTTAGTGGGTCCCACTTATATGGTGTGCTTGTATGAGTAGAATGAAGATGCGATTGTGGGTCGTGTGTTCCCATTTGCTTGAGAAATGAAGACTGAAGCCACAAAAATGGAGAATGGAGAGAGAGCTCGGTCCAAATAAAGAAACTTGGATATGTATATGCAAAGTACCAAAGATTTGTTCTTACAGGCTTCAGCAGAAGTTCTGGGCTGCTTCTGAAAATTAATGAAGAACATAAAAAAGTCTGATGTCAAATGCTCTTGTATTTGAAAGACTATTATTTAAAAAAAATCTATCATCAATGCTGAGATATGAGATTGACATTACAAATGAACACCAAAACAACCAATATTCAGTATCAGATACATACTTCATTTCAACTTCCGGTTTGTTATGCCTTTCAACTTCTTGGCAAGGAAAGTTCTGCAACCAAAATACATCGAGATTAAGGATACCATTGGATTCAAATGCCAGTTTATAACTACTTGGTAACCCACCCCCTCATACATTTTCTATCTCTGCTGTTGCATACCTGCAGACACAAGGTAGCCTCTAGAGTGTTTCGTACGCAGGTTATATACGACTTCGATGAGCTTGCCTGTAAAATATATTATGCACAACAAGTTAATTACTATTACACATAAAATTAAACAAACAGGCATAAACTACAAGTTCAGCCATAAATTTCCTGAAACAACAGCAAAAACAAGATTAGTAAAACACCATGATATTAAGATCATAAATTTCCTGAAACAACAGCAAATACCTAAATGCTTTTGATGGATCAACTGATTTCAGTATACCATCTTCAACTTAAATATAAGTAGTTCTATACAAATAAGCATTTATTACCAGGGATCTGGTGGAAAACAAAAGTTCCAGTTTACCTAGCAAACAGAGTTTGAGAAATTGAACTCCTCTATAATTTAACATAAATTTCTCCAAATTCCAGCCAAAGAACAGAAGCCAATATAATCACAAAGCAATTAGCAACTATTCTAATGGAGACATCACGAATTCCAATAAAAATAACCTATTGGGGTACACTCTCAAAGATACACCTATCAGGAACTTAGAAATTTGTTTTAAAGTGCTTTTCAGCTGATCATTTGAATGACCTAGAGTTCTTTACATAATGTTCTCATTTCACTTCAAAATTTAAATCCATATAACTGATTAATAAGTAGATTATAAGGTAATCATCGACTAAAGGAACACGCTGCATGCATACATAGAGATCCATTCCCAAATAATTGATTTCCATGAATATTTATTTAGTTTGTTTACGTGAAATCAGATAAAATATACTATCGAATCAAAAAGATATCCGCAAATTTTCGATTCATACAGGAATCAAATAGCAATAACATGCATTTGATCGATCTCACAGTTCAATAAAAATTCAGAACGCGAATTCCAGCAAAGAAACCAATTATACAAACAGAACTTACCATCGATAAAGCTGGTTTAAATCAAAACAGCGTTAAAGAGAAGGATCGACTTCACTCACTGCCCAAAAAACCCAACAGAAAACATCAAAAGAACTATCACATTGAATTGAAGAACACACTTGAAGGAATTAGTAACAAAAATATCGAATAAAAAAACAAATCAAAAATTCCGACCTGCCGGATTCGAACCAGCGACCTAAGGATTAGCTGTTGGTTTGAAGCCTACTACAGTCCTCCGCTCTACCAACTGAGCTAAGGTCGGTTCGTATACTTAATACAAACTAAAATAATATAATGAAGGGGTCATTTACAAAAAGCAAACATTTCCTTGTCCTTAAGATGAATGAATATACTAAAACACCAAGAATTTTGGCTGTTAAAAGAGCAAAAGCAAGCATCAAATCTTATCTGATAAGTGATGATAAAGATTTTTAGTATAGTTAGTGCTTACCGGGTAAATCATTGCATATGATGCCGTTTTAATACATTAAAATCTTACCCAATAAATAATTGATACTGTTAAATTTTAAGAGTAAATACTTACCGAATAAGTATTTGATAAACGGATACGAAGTAACTTATAAACCATACATATAAACACAATATGTTTATATTTATTGTGCATATGGATTATAAATATATAAATATAAATTACTTTTTTCTGAAAAACCCATCCAAAAAGAATCCAAGAATTGAACAACCCATCTAAACCATAAGTAATCTTCTCACATCCTTAACACACACACACACATATATATATATATATATATATATATATACGGGGGCGTTCAAATAAAAACCATCCAATTTATATAAACCATGAAAACCACATTCAACCAATCATATTTTTTCATTTTATTCATTTTTTTGTAATCATGAGAGGTTAATTAACCATTTTTATTGTAAAAGATATTAATCATGTATATTATCATCTTCATTATTTTAATTGTAGAGAAATACATGAAACAGTTTCACTAAAATTTCATTAAATATTATATGAAACAATTTAATAACTATATATGAAACAATTTCATAACTATATATGAAACAAATTCACAAGATTAAACAATTTCATGAAATTTTTTCATAAGATTAAACAATGAAATCGACGTATGAGGGTGGTTTGTGCGGTTTGTACAAATAAGGGTGGTTTTCATTTGATCGCTTATATATATATATATATATATATATATATAGGGTTGGGTTCACGTGAGACCAGACTGTTTTCGTGAGACCCGTGAGACCACATTTTTACACTTGAAACTTCACA